>NC_045165.1:6077506-6121071 GCF_900700415.2 Clupea harengus
TGGGTGTTCCAGATGATGATGTCATGGCGCTTGAAGCTGCACAGCTGCTGTGTGCTGCGGCTTACTTTGGCTGCTGTTTTGTTAGAGACTCGTGTGTGAGTGTGTGTGTGTGTGTGTGTGTGTGTGAGTGTGTGTGTGTGAGAGAGGATGAGGGGGTGTTTCAGATTCTAAACATACTGATGTTTTGGGCTAAAATGGCAGACGTTAATTGTGGCTTATTTTGGCAACGCAGCTGCTGTGTTTTGTTTGCGTGCGCTACAGAGAATCATGTGCGCATGTGCACAGAAGGGGGGTGTGTTTCAGTTTCTAAATGCATTTCTGTTTTTTTATTAAAATGTGGGCATTTATTGTGCATGGCTATGTACCAGGTTAACTGTGGGTATTAGTGGGTATCCATCTAGAGCATGATGTAAGTGTGTGTGATTTGTGTGTGTGTGTGTGTGTACAGGTGAATATGTGCAGCTCGTATCTGTGGCTTCGGCGAGCTGTGGTGGCGTGCTTGAGGCAGCTTGCCCAGCGGGAGGCGATAGAGGTGTGTGAGCACGCAGTCACCCTGGTCAAGGAGCTGCCACGCCGTGACAACACACAGCTTGGTGAGCGACTCACTTACACACACACACTCAAATACTCATGTGTGCACACACTCTCAAATACTCACATTCAAGTACACACACATTCAGGTGTGTGGTGCGTGTACACACACACACACTCATTCTTCATCGAAAGAGTGGAAATCACCTACTGCAACTTTAACAATAACAATTCCTTGCCCTGTGTCAGATGTGACCATTAAAGAGGTTGGCCTGGAGGGGGCGCTCTTCTGCCTGCTGGACCGTGAGTGGGACCCGCGGCTGTGCCAGGACATCCGGGAGACGCTAGGCCACATGCTGAGCTCGGCAGCCACGGGCAAGCTGGCGCACTGGCTCAAACTCTGCAAAGACGTCCTGCTGGCATCAGCAGGTGGGCACTGTTTGTCAGGACACACCGCATGGGCAACCTCACTGCATACAGAATTTACTTCTCAACATACGCACCCACAATGCATACACGGTATCCTTTCAACATTTGACTTCTACATTTCTCACACGCACATATACTGACATGTAACCAGTCATACATAATGCACTGCCTTAATGCAGACAGCGTTAACATCTGGATCTAAAACAATCTTGCATCTTACAGTCTTAGACACATATTGCCAGTATACACACAATACATACTTGAGGTATGTGGGTCAAAAAACACATATGGCATACACACACACACACCCCATACACACACACACCCCACACACACACACACACACACACACACACACCCCCCCCCACACACACACACACACACCCCACACACACACACACACACAAACTCTTCTCACTCCTTTGACCCCTCTGTCTCTGCCCCTCAGACAGCACAGCTGTTGCTGTGCAGGAGCCCCAGCAGGAGGACGATGGTGACCGTGACGACGACGCCTCTGTGTTCCACGCCCGGGCGGAGTCCGGCGGGCCGTTCTGCAGCCTGCGTTGGGCCACGCGCGTCTTCGCCGTGGAGTGTGTGTGCCGCGTCGTGGCGCTGTGTGAGAGCGCCGATCCAGCACACTTTGACATGGCCCTCGCCCAGGAGCGCCGTCTGCAAGAGTCCACAGGTCAGTGCAAATGGGCAGTAGTCATTTATACACACACACACACACATACTCACACTCACACTCACTCACACACACTCGCTTGTATACATAAACTCATGCACACATCTCCGATCTGTCTCTCCCCCGCGTATATGTTCACTACTTGCCTCTTTCTTTGTCTCATACACACACACACACTACATTAATAGTGGTTTTGTGCTAATCTGGCATTGAATCATCCTTGTGAAGGCCCCTTAATTATTTTAAAGGATCTCACCTTTTATGTATGAGTCCAGACGCCATCTAGTGGAATTAGATGGCTAAAGCAGCTACAGTTCCCAGCTTACTCATTCTAGACTGCGTGTTCTTGGGGTGGGGAGCTGCTCAGTCATGGCCTCTTGTGTTCTCTCTGACAGACTTCCTGGTGCTGCACCTGGCAGACCTGATCCGCATGGCCTTCGTGGCGGCCACAGACCACAGTCAGCAGCTCCGGCTGGCTGGCCTGCAGACCCTCCTGCTCATCATCCGCAAGTTCGCCAGCGTGCCTGAGCCCGAGTTTCCCGGACACGGCATCCTGGAGCAGTACCAGGCCAATGTAAGAGCCATCACTAACTCTCTTCCTCACCCACTCACACATTCACTGACTCACTCACCCACTCACTCACCCACTCACTCACTCGCTCTCCCATGCTGCTTGCTCTTCTACTCATTCACTCAATCACGCACTCATCTTGCTCTGCCACTTCCTTCCTCTTCCTCTCAAATACCTTACTGTGGTTTCGCCTGCCTTGTTTTTGTTTCTAACTGTCTGTCTGTCAGAATGTCTCTCTCCGTCTCGTTCCATCTCCATACTCTTTTCCGTCTTCTTGTCATATTCTTGCCATAGTCACGCATAATCTTTTATGTATTCATTTGAACATTCTTTTTATCTCTGTTGCTTTTTCTTTTTTTCTGAATCTCCATCTCTCCGCTCCCTCTGCAGGATTCATTAATATTCATCAGTCAGTAATAGTGATTCGCTCTCGTGCTTTCATATTATCGTCAAAGCCCAAGTTCTGTTCTAAGTGCATGTCTGGCGAATGGGCTGTTTGTTATGATCATAAACATGGAGACGGTTTGCAAGACTGACATTCTTAGTATAGTATATTCTTAGAATACTCTGGCCGTGGTTTATTTTTAGAATCAACACCTGAGCCTCAACATCTGAGCCATGGAGATCAGATTACACTGACACTGTGTGTGATGTGATTGTGTGTGTGTGTGTGTGTGTGTATGTGTGTGTGTGGTTGGCTGGCGAGTTGGCCGCATATCCAATGTTCATATATTAGTGAGGAGGGCTAGACAGAATAACTATTATTTTTGCATCAGTTGGGTGCAGTTCTGTATGTCTTCCTCCAGCTTCCAATCAATTGCCATGCATTACATCTCCACACAAAGAGGTTGATGTGTACCACATCCTCTGTTCTAAAACAGTGATGGAAATGTGAAGCAGATGGGTCTTCTCAGGTTGATGCATGTGCTTTTGTCTTCTTACGTGTGTGTGTGTGTGTGTGTGTGTGTGTGTGTGTGTGTGTGTGTGTGTGTGTGTGTGTGTGTGTGTGTGTGTGTGTGTGTGTGTGTGTGTGTGTGTGTGTGTGTGTGTGTGTGTGTGTGCGTGCGTGTGTGCGACTGCGTGTGCGTGTGTGTATTTTATGACCCTTTTCTCAACTCAGGTGGGAGCTGCCCTCAGACCAGCCTTCACTGCTGATGCCCCTCCTGATGTGACAGCGAAAGCCTGCCAGGTCTGATTTCTGTCTCCTAATCACACGCAATATGGACATACAGAGCTCTTTAAAACATCTATTAAGGAGTCCCTCTTAATATCATGCCAGTTATAAAGTTCAATCTGGGTTGTACGTTTGCATCTTTGTGTGTACATTGAGAGTCGTGTATGATAACTTTCTTTATTCTAACTTTCATTTGTTGTTGTTTGGTGTGTGTGTGTGTGTGTGTGTGTGTGTGTGTGTGTGTGTGTGTGTGTGTGTGTGTGTGTGTGTGTGTGTACAGGTGTGCAGTGCGTGGATCTCCAGCGGGGTGGTGAGCGAGCTGAAGGATGTGCGGCGGGTCCATGAGCTGCTGGTCTCCTCCCTCCAGAGGGTACAGGGGGGCCGCGAGGTGCCCAGTCTGCTCTACAACGAGGGCACGGCTGCCATGGAAACACTCGCCGTGCTGAAGGCCTGGGCAGAGGTGCGTGCCACCTTTTAATGCAATGATGAATAAATGACATACGCAGACCGTATGATTTTCACAGTTGGAAGTAACTATATTGCAGAGAGAACTGAATTGTCCAGAAAGAACAGCGTATGTCCAAACCAGGGGGTTTTCAACTGGTTTTGTCCCAGGGACCACCATTCTGACCAGAAAGTAATCCGCAGCCCACTGATGTGCCAATGATTGCCAAAACATTTTACAGTCCCGTACCCTTCTTTTTCATGTTTGTAACCGCCGCCGCACACATATTCTGCCTATAATACTTGTCAGTGTAATTTCTTCGCTGAATATGGGTCTACATCAGTATTTTGGGCAATGCGACCTGGCAATTCAGACATAAATATGTCGACGGGCCCAGGTATATTTATAAAAATAAAAAAAGTCAATGGTGAACTGATCAACATAGGCTCATGTCGCGGACCCCCTGCAATGCCAGTAATCACGTGTCTATTTAAGTAGTGCAGAGAAGGACTTCATCCTACTCACTCACTTCACACCTGTCCAAACCCCTTGTATACCTCCAGTCTGATGGGACCCTCAGCCAAACACTGTGTTGTTCCTCTGGTTGCTGCAGGTCTACATTGTGGCCGTACAGACCGCCGGCCGGAGCGACGCCACAGAGGCCGAGGGCGACACCGACGAGGGCAGTGAAGGAGGAGGAGGAGCGGAAGAGCCGCCGGCGGACGCCAACCTGCTAAGGTTCGTGCAGACGGACCTGCCCACCCTGAGCCGCCTGTGGCTGGCCGCGCTGCAGGACCACGCGCTCCTCACCCTCCCGTCGAAGTACGGCCAGCAGCTGCCCCCCTCAGGTGAGACCCCCCCCCCCCCAGGCCAGGAGCGCAGAAGGGGCCGTAGGGCTGGTTTAAAGGAGACAGCCCACTTTTAATCTTTTATTGCATTGATTCTGCCCTGACGGCCCATCCTCTAGGCTCAAGTAGTGAAAGAGAGTGTTGCTGCTAGAAAATGTTAGAAAATACAGATGTTAGTCAAAGTGAGAAAAATATTCTAAGAATGACAGAACCGTCATGAATATAATAAATAATAGTCACTGTGGATATTATTCGTCCATCCGCCACAGTGACACATATAATCTTAAAGCATGGCTGATTCCCTCTCTCTCTTCTCTCTCTTCTCCCCCTTCCCTCACTCCTCCTCTAGGCGGCACGTTCTACACGGCGGAGACTCTCGAGCAGGCGCGTCCGCACTACTGCAGCTCGTGGGCGCCCATCCTGCACGCCAGCGCCCTCTGGCTCAACAGCACGGGCTTCATCCTGGCAGACGACGGCCCCGCCAACCTGTCCCGCCCCGTCACGCCCACCTCCATGGGCCAGTCCGCCTCGCTGAGCAGCGTCAAGTCCCCGGAGGACATCAACACCGAGCGCCTGCACCTCATACTGGGTGAGAGAGAGAGAGAGGAAGTTAGAGACTCCCTCACTTTAAATACATTCACCGCTGTAAATGAATCATTAGAAATGATCATTTATGCTAAGTTTTAATGAATAACTAAATAGCCATTATCCTCCTCATTCGGTTTTCAATTATTTTCCCACAGCTCAGATGTCTCATTATTAATAGTCTCATATATAATAGAAATATTTTAGCCAAACATTTAGCGAGATTAATGTCAACATTCTTCATCGCTTAGATTCGTAGAGTAGACCTACCGAATAGTGGGTCTGAAAATGTCTCATCTTGCCTTCCTGTCCCTGTAGGTATCAGTGTGGAGTTCCTTTGCTCGCCACACTCCCAAGATCAGATGGAGAACATCACGTCCTGCCTGCAGGCGCTGCAGGCCCTGCTAGATGTGCCCTGGCCCCGCGCTAAAGTGGGCAACGATCAGGTAAAAAAGAAGGAGATTTGCTGGTGAACAGCAGGGCCTGTATAACCCTGCCAGACATGAGCAGGTTGTGATTTTGTATTAAGATGGTATGAAGAAAAGTTAACGCATTTAGACTTCAAACTCTTGCCTACTTATGAGCAGGATTGCATCTATTAATAAACTCTGTGTGTACATATGGAACGCTTATTGACCGTAGGAGTGACCTAGTCTTAACAATAGAAGTAAATTGGAAAATGTAGAGGTCCCTCATGATGTGGCCTCTGACTCCAGTAGACCCCCTCTAAAGAAGTGTTCTGTGTAGAACTATTGTTCCTGTGTCGTAGGGTTTTACACAAATTCTTAAGATTCAAACCCAGACTGTAAAAAAAAAGAGCAGACTGCATTTTAAGGATTGTTTGCAGATGGCAGCGACACAATGTGTCTCACTGTCACAGCACATAGCAGAGGTGCCTTTGTGTACATGCAGCCTGTCCTCCTGACCCCGTGGTGGCCTGCTTTGCTCTCTAGGGAATGTGTGGCATTTGTCCTGAGGTGTGTGTGTGTGTGTGTGTGTGTGTGTGTCTGCTCAGCACTCAAACAGCAAGCCATGGTCTCTGCTCTTTCTGCCTTGTTGTTGGCAAATTTGAACTTGTTTCATATGAGCATTCCACACATTTGCTGGAACGCACTTGGTTTTCGGGACTTTGGTGTTAAGACTGCAAAACAACATGCTAGACATTGCTTTGTGTGAGCCATCATTGGTAGCCTCTATATCCGTAGAAGGCAATGTCACCTCTACCCTACATTTGTTTGTTTTTTTTCTTCTGCATAATGTGAGCAGTGTCTTGTGTTTGCATAGTTGGCTCAGAGCATTTTCTGGGTACTGTGCTGGCATTTTGATAAGTTAAAATGTATTCAATACAAATACAATCATGTGATTTTGTGTGTGTCTGTGTGTGCGTACTTACACAGGCCCTGAGCGTGGAGCTGTTGACAGTGTTGCACAGGCTGATGGTGACGCGGGAGTCGGTGGAGGTGCAGCTGGCCGTGCTGCAGCTGGTCAGGCAGGTGGTGTGTGCCGCCCAGGAGCACGTCAGGGAGAAACGCCACAGCGCTGAGGGTCAGTCTTTCTGCCTCTCTCTCTCGCCCCATTCTTTGTGTGTGTGTGTGTGTGTGTGTGTGTGTGTGTGTGTGTGTGTGTGTGTGTGTGTGTGTGTGTGTGTGTGTGTGTGTGTGTGTGTGTGTGTGTGTCACTCTCTCTCTCCATCTTTCCTTGTCACACTTGTTCTCTCTGTTGGCTGTCTAGCTGGCTTCTTGTCTTCCTTCCTTCCCCCCTCTATCGGATGTTTTTTTTTTTTTTGTGCAGTTTTTCCCACTAGTGTCTTGTGGTACTTTGGGGGTAAGCATAATACAAAAACAGGTGTTTGAACTAATTTAAGATAGATACCTCTGGCCTCTTACCAGCTCTCTGAAGCATCATGTCTCTTATGTGGCCATGAACAGTAATGCGGTGCCATGATAAAAATCCCTTTGCTGTCGTTGTGCAGTGGATGACGGGGCGGCCGAGAAGGAGACGCTGCCTGAGTTTGGAGAGGGCCGTGACACGGGGGGCCTGGTGCCGGGCCACTCGCTGGTGTTCGGGGCCCTGGAGCTGTGCCTCTGTGTGCTGCTGAGAAAGCTGCCCCAGCTCAGTCCCCGCCTGGCCCGAGGGAGCCCCCTGTTGGGGCAGGGGCCCCCGGGGGTCCCTGCAGGGCTCGCCACTCCCCTTGATGCCAGCGACTGCGGGCTGGTGGCAGCAGCTCTGGCTATTCTGTCAGAACTGCCCTCCATCTGCTCCCCAGAGGGTAAGTGAGTGTTTGTCTGTCTGTCTCTGTCTGTCTCTGTCTGTCTGTATGGGTGTGTGTTTTAAAAAAAACTTGTGTATGTGTGTATCAGATTCTGTGTGTGCATGTATGTATATATCTTACCTTGAGGTTGTAATTTTGGCTCCTCTTTTGTGTTTCTGGTCTGGTCTGGTCTGGTCTGGTCTGGCATTGAGCTGTCCAAAGCATTGACTGTGTGTATGTGCTTGTGTGTCCTGTAGGCAGTGTGTGTGTGCTGCCCACGGTGCTGTACCTGCTGGTGGGGGTGCTGTGTGAGCTGGTGCGAGGTGTCGGGGGCCCGGACGGGGGCCCGCTGGTCTCGGGGGCCCTCCAGGCGCTCCGCAGTGTCCTGTCTACCCCACTGAGCCGCGTCGAGAAGAGCAGAGAAGCCTGGAGCCACCTGCTGCGCTGCGCTCTGCAGACTCTACTGGACTGTGGGGACACAGGTACATAGACAGGAGATGCACACACACATATGCGCTCTGCAAACACGAGTACATACACAAGAGATGCACACACACACACATATGCGCTCTGCAGATGCTACTGGACTGTGGGGACCCAGGTACATACACAGGAGATGCACACACACGAATACGCTCTGGAGACACAGGAGATGCGCACGCACACGCACACGCGCGCACACACACACACACACACACACACACACACACACACACACACACACATATGCACTCTGTAGACAGGTCCATACACAGGAGATGCACACACACATATGCATGCCCTCTATGCTGATTTCCACACTATAGAAGTCACGTGTAGACATGCACATACACACATACATACATGTGTATATATATACACACACACACCCCCCTCTTGTGCACGGCTGAGCACACATACTCGTGTAGTTAGTATTGTGTTTGTATGTGTTCTGCTGCAGGTAAAGAGGCGTTGACTGATGAGGTGACCCTGCTGACGGCCCTCACCATCTTCCTGCTGGGGGCGAGCCCAGAGGTCACGTCAGCCGAGCCGCTGCAGACGCGCCTCATCCAGCGCTTCAAGACTGACCTACAGGTCAAAGACCCCACGGTCAGAGGCCACCACTCACTTCACCAACATCTTAACTGTCCTTTCACTTGCTATTCTATTTTCAGATGTATTGCTTTTGCACTTAAAAAAAAAAAAACAAGGCTGACTGCAGTCATTTAGATTTAGAGGCCAAGTCATTGGCGTTATACTTGAAATTTAAAGGGAACCATTGTATTGATTTGCCTGTGTGTGTGTTTCTCCCTGCCGCACTGCAGACTGCAAGTTTCAGTTTGTTTTGTTGGTTTCGTTTGATACCTCTCTTGGCGTTCTGTCTTGTTGCAGTCTGTGACCGCTCTGATTTTTGACCCCGCTCAGGTCCTGAGGCAAAGCTTCGAGCTGCTGACCTCCGTGTTCCAGAGCCCGGCTGGGGCATCAGGGTCCTTCATGCAGGCCCTGGGGGCAGCAGTGGTGGGCTACCTGCGCGGGGTGGAGAACCGGAGGCCCCAGACGCAGGAGGAGCTCCAGGCCGTCCAGGAGGGGGCCAGAGCGTTGGAGGCGTTGGCGGAGGCAGCAGAGGAGATGCACCGTGAGTCTTTCCCCACACCAGACTGACTCACTCACACAGAACCTGTGACACAGACCGACATCAAAATGAACTTAAACACATGAACGTGGAATACAAGACACCATACAACAGCCCACTATAAGACAATACATACCACAGAGGGCATTGCATTCACAACCACTACCAGGTTACTGCAGGATGCCTTCGTAAGTCGCTTTGGATGAAAGCATCTGCTAAATACCCTTGCTATATGCTGACATATTGACATACTGATATACTGCATCACACACTTCTAATATCTAAAGAGGGCACTTAGTAATTAAGTGGTGTCATGTCATGATTGTTATTTAGAGTGTTGAGTAGCTGAGTGATGGTGGTTAGTCATGTGATGATAGTTGAATATCGCTCTGGCTGAATGAGTTCATGCTGTGATTTTGTTTCAGGCCCCCAGCTGGTGTCGGTGCTGCTGCCCGTCCTCATCAGCTTCCTGCTGGACGAAAACGCACTGGCGTCGGCCGCTGGGCCCTCGCGCTCGCTGCACGCCTGGGCCCTGCAGGAGCTCATGCGGCTGGGGCCCCAGCACCCCTCCGTCCTGCGGGGCCTCATGGCCTCTGCGCCCGCCATGAAGGCCCGTCTGGAGGCGGCCATCAAGGGCAGCCAGGAGCGTGTGAGCTCCAAGAGCAACCCACAGGCACCCAGCAAGAGCTCGCCCAGCATCCAGCTTAAGACCAACTTCCTGTGACTCAGTCTTTTTTTAAACAGCTGCAAAAATAAGAAGGGGGAAGAAAAACTCCCCACAATGCTGCACATCAGATCACTCATACTGTAGGAGACAATAATACTGTCGTAACTCTAAAAAGGGCACGCACATCTATGTGCTGAATAATTTTTAAAGTCGTGTTTGTCTTTTAAAAATGTAGGTCATTTTTACGGCATTGTTTTAACCTCTGTGAGGACTGTAATCCAAATATGTACTTATACACTCACTCACTATGGTACAGCTGTAGTATTCTAAACACTAGTACACGCAAAGGATAGATAAGGGAGTACATTAGCTTCAGAGCAAAAATTATATATATATAGCGAAAAGGAAACACTATTTTTAGAGGAAGTTTTGTTTTGTTTTATTATTGTATCTGCAAAGTTGCCTTCACAAGTGGAAAGGTCCAGTGTGTGTGTGTGTGTGCGTTTGTGTGTAAGTGTGGGAGATGTTTCGAGGGGCTGTGTCTGTTACATTGTGGCAGAGTGTATTGAAGTGGATTATGTAATGTTTTCATCTGCCCCCTGAAGCCATCAGCGATACCTAAAAGAGCTTCCGTGCTAGGCGCAGCACCTCCACCCTGCACTGCAAACACACAAGCTGCCTTTTCCTCCACAATTATCTCAGCAATCACAAATGATCATTTAGTGCAGTGTTGTATAATAACACTCTCAAGTTTCTTCATTTGTATCATGCAAAAAGGGTAAAGTAATTTGTATCTTGCAAAAAGTAAGTGTATACTGTACTATTGCAGTATTATTGCTTGGAACAGAAGCATGAGTCTGTTTCTGATGTTATCACCAAATAATTATGGTGTGTGTGTAATCAAGGCCAGGTGTGATACAGTGCATCAGTTGGTTATGGTACTGATGTTATGGATTATTCTAATCTGCAGTTGTCCTGTGTTCTGTGTTGAAGAATCATTGATGCATTGATTAGAGTATCATTCACCTAAGTACTGCATTGTTCATAATTGATCATAACTAGGGCTGCCCCTGTTGCTGGACAATTTTTTTTTTTTAAAGAGATGGTCATTGCCTACAAAAAAAGGGAATCTTAATCATGTATGATGAATAAAGATGATAGTGGTATTGATTTTAAAATTACACGAGAGATTATTTAGAAATGTTTACACAGTAATGAAATATCTGTTGTAGCAGGTGGGATATAGGAAAAACTGACTCGCCAAAAGAGAGGCAGGATTCCTTCCTGCACTAGGCCTTGATTCTGGTGACAGAGGCACACTTGCCAGCTTCTGTCTCCAACTGTGTTGGTACTGAGCACTTTTCCTGCTGTGAAAATGATGTTGAATGATGCAGTATTTGTAATGTAATTCACCATATATTTTGTACACTGTAAATTGTGCAGATTAAAAAAAAATGACCAAATACTGAGTGTATGAGTGTAGAAGCATGCAGTGTTGTGTATTGGTTATGGTTGTTGGAATTACAAGGGCACACAGGAAAAGGCACAAATATCTTCATGATCTAGTTAAGTTAACAGCATTGCTGAAACAGCAGCAAAAAATGATTTACCACACCATCTGATAGTGAATTATTGATCTTAACCACTACATATTCCCGACTTTAGAGACTGGAATTGCCTGGTAATGAAAAAAGACTTTTTAAACAAATATTATCCAAATAATTTCCATATTAGGGCGTATTATTCAAAACACGTACACTGTTTTACTCTACAGATTTTAGATCAGTTGAAAAACATCTAGATAAAATAGTTACAAATTGCATTGAAATATATCGCAGTAAAATATAACAGCGTATTGGGTGGGGTTGGTATTTTACTGACAACTGTTTTACAGTTATTACTTTTTCCAGAGTGGACTAGTGAAGGTTTCTGATGAAATGAAGAGTGCTGTGATATGACATCTTAGCGCCCCCTGGCATATCACCGCAATGCTGTCTGCTCTTGAATAGTGAATACAAGTACGCTGCGTAGCCTCGTGATGCAAACGACGGGGGAGCCAACTCGTTCCCTCGACGGCTCTCCATTTCGGTTTGATTTATCCATAGCTTTGCTGTTCACTTTGACCTTTAGGTTTAGATAAAAGAGAAGCGGAATGAAGTTCTAGACACTTTATGTTGGCCTTCCGTGTTAGCCACAATTTTATTTCATTAGCTGTGTTTTTTTCTTCTCGTCATTTGCTGTGAGACGGTAAGTGTTTTGGGGTTATGTTCGGGTTTGAAAGCTGAGCAGCCATGGTTTCCTGCTTGGCGTTGCTGACATAAGAGCCGAGGCCTTGGGCTCACTTGGAACTCTAGACTCCCGGTTACCGTCGCAGTAGAAAGGCCGTGTCTGTTACATTCTAGCTCAAAATACTGTCATTAACGCAACTGACGTAAATTTGGACGAGTTCTTTAACATTGTCGAATACATACCTTGTTGCTTGGATTAGTAAGTAAAATGTAATTTTTTATATATATTTTCCGTTACTTTTATTCCGTGCCCTTATTGGTGATGGCTAGCTAAACACCAGAATTGGAGTAAATTCAACCCCTGTACTATGCTCTCGAGCTAACTAGCATGGATGACCACAATCGCTAGCCGTAGAGCTCGTGACATAGGAATTTGCAAACCAACATTGCTAACACTAGCTGGATTTATCGTTAGTGAGGATAACGTTAGCTGGCGTAGATCACTTGAATTTAATATTGTATGTTAATGTCAGCTTTGACATATGCGTGTTGTGGTCATTGATTTGTTTTTTACGTATCGTGTGTTATGGATGTATGTGGTAAACGTTAAAAATCACCCAAAATAATGATGTCTCTTTTACTTTAGCGAGCTAGCCAGCTAGGATACCTAATACAGCTAACGTTGGGGGACTAATTTTGGTTGTTGGCTTGTGAAGCTGGCTAGCCAAATTGTTTTTATGTTAGTAGAACCACCAGCAGCAAAATTACATTTGACCATAAAATGAGTTTCAGTTCTTGACGGCTGGTTCTGTGTTTTCTGTATAGCAACAGCGGGGTCTTTAGTTTACTCAGCCAATAATATTAGGCAAGTATCAAGCTAGATGTTATCCCTAAGCTAGATGAGTGAACGTTACATTGCCTCGTTGCCTGCTAGCGAACCTAGCAAGGTTTTGGTTATTAACGTTACATTTCAGGCACTCCTGACCTGTTAAATTTCGAAAAAGCTCCCACATATCCTTATGTCAGGATTAACTGACTCTTTTCGATCTCGCAGAGTCGTTAGCTAACGTTAACAGCTGTACATTAGCCAGAACTAACGTTACTTGTTTTGTCAGGAGTAACGATAATGTTGGCTAGCTAACACGTCATAGTTTGGGGTTTCACCCTTTTTTTTTATCAAAAGAGTTGTTGATGTTTTTAATTGGCTAACATTCCTGTTTACTTCGTGTAACGTGGTTACTCCACTTATCCTAATCTTCCACCCTCATATACATCTGTTTTATTAGGTAACTGATAGCGTTTTCCTTGTCTCTTTTTTTCTTGCCAAATGTGGCTAGCTTCTTAGTCTCTGCTTGGTATCGTGCTATCCTAGTTTGCCAACCTAGTTGAAGATGATGTAATAATTAGTAACGTTGACCATCAACTGAGTTGGCTCTGAAATATTTGTCGGGTACTTTGTGCCCTCTCGCATCCATAGACTTTGAAACTGTTATATTAACGCTAGCATATGTTTCTGACATGGAATATTTTCAGGCCTAGTGAGAATCTAGGTAATAATGTTCCACCGTCGTGAAGAAGGTGGCCTATTAAAGATCCTTGTTGAATCGGCAATGAAACACTTCAGGGCAGCTATGGACATCAGAAAATAGGATATTTGTGTATTACTCTATGACGTCCTTGAGTTGACTTGTGAAGTCGTGTTTGTGTGGAGGATAAGACAACAGGATTCGAGCCTCTTCACACCTGGCATTAACGTGCTTCTTGGGTGATCCGATCACAAGTGGACAGCTCTAAGTACATCAGTTTGCACCTGGCATTAGAATGCTTCTCCACATGGCTTTGGAATGACCATTTGTCTGTCCCTCCAGGATCCTGCCAGGGTTTGTTGTGCTTGTTTCAGCCAAAAGTAACTGAATTTGCTGCAGGAATTCTCAGACATGTAGGTGATTTTTGGAATAAAGAAAATCCATTGCAAATAGTCCATACGTTCCATGAGCCTGAAGGTTTTTTGTTTTTGTAATTGTTTTTTTTTTTTGCGCAAAATATTGCTGTAATAAGAGCACATTGCAACTCGCAATTGCAGGAAATCCTTGAATTTGCATGAATTTGTGAAAATGCAAGATTCCAAAATCCGGACTGGCTTGCTATTGGATCTCACTTCCCCACTCTATGCAAGTAAACATGTACCTAATTGTTTTTTTTAAACTTGTAAACCTCAAATCATTGTTATAATGATAGAAGTATAAGAACAAACCTGAAGATTGACTAAAAATCGACTGATTACCCTGTGTCCTATGTTGTCAGCTGATATGACAACTGTTTAGAGGCCGCATTAATATCTCATTTAAATCGATCTTTGCACAGCACTGATCTTTATATAGGCTATCCATGCTTCAGTTTACTAAATAGAGGCTGGTGTTGTGATTCCCTGATTTACTGTTAACCTCAGTTTGCTTAGCATGAACTGGCTTTTAGCTATGGCTTTTTCCAAACTAGCTAGCTTATCTTACATCTGACCTGGATTCAACATTTGAAAGAGACAGCGAGCAGAGTCTACTGGATTATTTGCGTTTTTAACCATATGCATCTAAGCAGTTGCTTGGAAATGAGTTAGCTAGCGAGTGGCAGGTTTTCCCCAGTTCTTTGCTACCGTGAGCTAATGCTATCTTGTTATTGTTCCTAATGTTGAATTGCCTTTGAAAAGAGTAAACGGCTTTATTAACTAAATAGTGTTGGGGAAGATGCTTATTATTTGCAACTTATGGCTGTAGAAGATCTTGATGTTGGCCAGAAGTAAAAACCAGTTGGCTTAGAGGGCTTGTGAGACATTAGGCCTACTTGGTGTGTTATTTGACTGTGTTATTGGCCGGGAATCATCTGCATACACACCGCTAAATGTGGTCATATGTGGCCCAGACCACCTCAGAATGTGGTCTGAGTGATCGGGTCTCTATGCATCCTCAATGCGTCTTGGGTGCATGCACACCTGAACTTAGACCTGTCCACTTGTGATTGGATCACCCGAGATGCATATTAATGCCAGGTTTGAACAGGGCCTAGAAGATGTGGTTGGCATTGAAAACCTTTTTCACAAGTGTCCAGATGTTTGTGTCACTTATCACGGATGACAGCTGTTGGGGCAACAAATTGGTCATGTGATCTTGTGTCTCCTTTACATGATGTCTGTGCCCTTCATGCAGAGCTGCCCCTGTTTCAGGCTAATTCAATGAATGCACTATATGATGCACTAACCGGCAAAGTACCCTGGTCCACTACAAACGTTACCCCTCTATTTGGAAAACGTATCTCGATGTGAGAAATGTCAGCACATTGGAGTGAATAAAATAAGTTAAAATAAATTCTGTTTAAAGTTAAAGAGTTTAAAGTGTAAGTTTGAGCAAATTAAATAGAGGCTCGCACTCATCGGCTGGGGGAGGTGGGACGCCCATTTCATGACGTAAAGAAGTTCGAAACGGTTGGCTATACATCAGCATCGGCCTTGCAAGATTCAGGATTCAGGATGGCGTTTTCCAACCCAGAAAATGCTACGTTTTTTTAAAACAAATTTGTCAATGTTAACACCAGTATTGGTGTGTCATCACAGTACATTCATATAATTTAGTTTACAGCTAAAAAAAAAACACATTTAAACTGTGCGCTACCTCTTTAATGAGTCAACCGTTGTGCCCAAAACACCCTGCCTCTTGGCAATTTCCTATTAATCTGATGATAAGAGGATCTCTTGTCATTGCCATTTCTAAGAGGATAGTGAATCTACTGCAAACCTGTTTACAGCCACCTCAGACAAACAAGAGACTGTCGGCAAGCTTTAATAAACTCAGTACCACTGTTCCGTAGGGCTGCGTGATGACAACATTGTGATGTATGATGCACCCAAACCTAATCACAATCTGCATATAGTACCTTTTTGCCAGGGGTGAGCAAGTCTGGAAAGGACAGGATTCTAGATTCTATGCCAAAAGAGAATGCTACAAACTGTATATGTTGCTGTTTTGACAAACGTTTTTGGCATGAATGACGGTTAAGCAGTGAAATAAATTGGGGGGGTTTCTAACTTATGGGTTAAAGTTTAGAACTATAAGATATTTTTTTTGGCTTAGGAGTTGTTCTTCAGTAGAGACTGATTTCATTAGAAGCGACATGAATAACTGCTAGTGTTAGGCTAATGCAGTGCATCAAGGCTTTAAGTGAAGTTATTTATGGTTTTTACTTCTGAGGAATTGGTAGATTATTTAAGATGTGTGTGGTATTTTTTCCCCCTTTTTCTTAAATGAACAGCAGTTGTACAAAGGATCGATAAATAGATGACATCAGCTATAGGTTGCCTCTCTGTTTTAAGGCTATGTACACCTTGTGCCCTGTACTTACCGGCTTGTATTCAATTCCCTTGAAAATAATCAGCATTTTCACAATTACAAAAAGAAACTTGCATATATTTTCCCACCCAGTAAGTTATTTGGCTGTTTTTTTTTTTTATTTTGCTTTTGAGGGCCAGATTAAGGCAGATGATCAATTCTGCTGTTAGTGGGCTGTTATGGTAGCAAAGGGGTATGCTTAGGGGCTGAATATTTATGCAAGTAGAATATTTTAGTTTTAATATATTTTTTTTAATATAAGTAGACCAATAACTTATTTGGCCTTGAGAAATATACTACAGCATAAGGCTGATTGCTAGTGCATCTGATTGCCAGTGTCTTTTTCTCCATTGTTCCCGATGAGGAGAGAGCATATGCAGCCACCTAGAGAAGAAGTACTGGACCCTTTATTCAGAGCAGTCTTGTTGGAAATCTTTGAACTTTTCAGAAAGGCGCAAGTTACAGTCACTGACAGACGCCCTGATTTATATATACACATATGACGAATATTATATTGTACGATATACCTTCTTACCTGTGCTGTCCTGTGCACTCTTCAGCCCTCTTATACAGCCATGTTTGTTTTCCAGCACGTCATTTGCTCCTAGTGTTCTATAGGACATACTGCTGTTAATCTGATTGGCCACCACATTTTATTTAAACACTAGTACACGAGCCGTATCATGTGGAAAATATATTGCAGGAGTTGTTGGCATGATGTGAAGGAGACCTAGTTATCATAAACGGCAGACTGGAGTAAAAATAAATTAATTAAAAACAAAATATATTGTCCAAACTGATGATTCAGTGGCCTGTATGTAAAACTTTTCCTGGTAGGACGAGGCCCTAGCCGTTCTACCATGTCAAATAAATGCCAAGCAAACATGTATTCTCGTCTGAAAAATAATCATGCAGGTTTTTTTGTTAGGGTTTTTACTTTGCCTGTGTCGTCTTTTTAGTCTTCAGTAGATATTTACAACTATTGTTTTCTTCTCTCCTCAGGCAAAGACTTGATGATCCAACAAGAAAGAAAGTAACCTCCCCTCAGTGTGTTTCCTGCAGCGGTGGATGAGTCGGTGGCTGCAGGTCTGAGCAGCGGGTGTTTGGCTCATCGGGCACGGGGGAGTCGGAGTGGCGCGGCGGCATCATGGCGGACGTGGACCCGGACACGCTGCTGGAATGGCTGCAGATGGGACAGGGCGACGAGCGCGACATGCAGCTCATCGCCCTCGAGCAGCTCTGCATGCTCCTGCTCATGTCCGACAACGTGGACCGCTGCTTTGAGACGTGAGTGTGTGGGGACCGTGAGTGTGTGGGGACCGTGAGTGTGTGGGGACCGTGAGTGTGTGGGGACCGTGAGTGTGTAGGCCATGAGTGTGTGAGGGCTGTGAGTGCGTGAGGGCTGTGAGTGTGTGAGGGCTGTGAGTGTGTAGGCTGCCTATATCCAAAGCATATAGGGCTCTTGTTTCACATGTCTAGGTTATGCTGTCGCCGCTGCCAAACGACTCAGGCAGATTGTTTTGACTCAGTTTGACTTCTTCCAGCCTCTTTTCCAGTTTTTGGCACAAGGTGTGCATTCCACTTATTGGTGTTTGAATGATATTCCTTCATCAAAGACCAAATCAGAATCACACTGCATCATCCACAGCAGTTTCGGTTTTACCTGAGGCGGGTTGCATGTCATGTCTATTTCGAGAACCATCAGACTAATGCTGTTATTTTGCTGGTTTCAGAATATACACAGCTCTTGTGGAGTCGTTCCTCAGGCAAATACATTTTATTTGTCAAGCTAGTTACTAAGCCTTAAGTAAGACCTGTTTAGTTTTGATTAACATTTTGCTAATTTGTTGGCTATTGAAGGGAAAGAATGCATCATATATGCAGCTCACTCCAAACTTCTGGTGTTAGATTGATGCTAGATGGCCTGGTCTTGCCTGATGGATATTGGGTCTAAATATAAACTATCAATATGAGCCATTTGTCAAACCTATTCATCAGTGTAGGCTAATACTTGACTTGCAGGCTTGCTTCGCGTCAGAGAGGAAGCAGGATTTTTTCTCTTTTAGGGTCAGGTCGTAATGCCTAGCATCAAAGCAGTATTCCCTCATTTACTGAGTTCATTTTTTATTTAGCTTTTAATTTGTTTTACTCTGACTTTATTGGGCATCATTTTATTGTAACTGTTCCCATACGTTTATGGTACTGGGTCTTTACTTTCTGCCAAGGACTCTGATATCCTTCTTTGTTGAGCAGTTCTGAGAATAATGTTCCAGAATGTTCTCCTTTGTGGAACATCTTGCATGTACAGGACTCTAAGGGACTATGGAACTATTTACCTTTTGGTTGTGCCTGAAGATACTCCTAGAGCTTATTAATTTGTCCCGAAGGCCATATCAGTCCTGGGAGGCCCTCTCGGTCCCTAGAGTTTTGCACCGCTGCAACTTCACCTAGTGCGCCTGACACACTGGAGTTCATACTGAATGCTCCTGCATTTAACTGAAGGAGGAAAGGCCAAGACATCTCCCTTCTCCTCGCAGAAGCATTAGTTGACTAGTGATCACTGAATAGCTACATCACAGACTCTCCCCTTGATGAAACCCACATGAATAGTGTTCGGGAAGATGAAGATAAAATAATCCATACATTTGAGCTCTAGTCCGTACAAATCTGATGCTGTGCATTCATATAGTATTAAAGTATTGAAACTCCCATACAAATAGGGCTCTGCAACTTGTGCGAACCATGTGGGATGTTTTTCTAGCCATCTTTTTTTTTAATCCCTCGCTTCATCTTCTCTCCCCCTTTGCCCCTATCTCTGTTTCTCTATGACCCCCCCCCCCCCCTCCCCTGTCTTTTTTACTCTTCCCCCTCTTTTTGCAATTATGGCTGTAGTTTTATTCAAAACTTCAAGCTTGTATCAACTCTTATTGCCCCACTTTTTTGCATGAGCAGATTTTTCAAGATGCCATGATTATTATGGATGGGTGCGCTGCCTAAGAGAGTGCAGAGCAGTAATTTTCACACTTAAGCTGCAGCTCTGACTCCCCTTTCTGCTTGTCACCGGGCAAATCCTTTGCCACCTGAATCAGCTGTATTCCAGGAAGGCAGGAGCTAATTTGCAGCGTCTTGTCTTAGATAGTGCTGCGTGAGCCAGCACTGATCCCCCTCCAGCTCCTGAAAGTTGCATGAAAATGTTGGATCATAAATGAATCATTGGCTTCAATTACAAGCCTTGTTAAGGAATGCATTTTTAATTTTCAAGTTATGTGAGTTGAGTGGGGGTCCCTTTTTAATTTGTAATATGTTGATCAAAATACCAATCTACTTATTGGTTAGTAGTGATACACTGATAATAAGGATAAGAGACTACGGATTCCCCGCACTGATAATAAAGATAAGAGACTACAGATTTCCCACACTTCAAAGTACTGGAAAAGGCTTAAAACCTGAGCCTGATTCAAAGGGCGTGCTTGAATTCGTGTTTGCTGTTGTATAAAATCGTAATTGCGTCGTTCACTGTGTCTCTAAAGAGAGTGTCGCTTGGCAGGTTTGAGGTCTTCACATCGAGCCAACAGGAGACTTTAGTTTGTATTGTAAGGAGTGGATTTGGAGATTTTACAACCAATATTCAAGAAGTGTGTTAGAAAACTGAGTAATGGTTTGAATAAAATTTGCTTTTAAGTAGTTGAATTTCATGTGGTTTCAAGTTGTTGAACAGTTGTTGTTGAACATTTGTTGTTTATTTACTACTTGTGTCCTTACCCATACCCTTACAGCACAAAAAGCTGTACTATATTTAAGTGTCTGCATATTTTTTGAGATGGCAATCAGTTGTATTGTATGTATGTATTAACAAACTGCATCACTAATGGACAAGCCTGAGGTAATTTGTCCTTCTTGGCAAGTCCTGTGTGAATGACATTGCTGGATAGAATAGAGAAGAAGCATGTGTCCTCAGAGCTCCGAGAGAGAGGCTTGTTGTTAGTTCAGCGTTTTTATTTGTGCTTTTTTTTTCTTTTTCTTCTGTGTGTAGACAGTTTCATAAACCCCTTGTGTTCTCCAGTATGACATGGTGTGAGATTTCTAATTAAGCTCATGGTATTGGATATCTTACTTTTAGCTCTCTCCAGCATAGTGCTTTTGCTTACACAGATTGCTTTTGCCTCTTGTCAACCTTCTAAATAATTGTATTTACCTTCGTAATGTTGATATGTCTTTCAAATTGGCATATATTTGATTAACATTCCCCTTGAGATCACTGTTGTATTAGGATTATGAAAAGCTCATTTGTCAGTGCATCCCTGCAGATTATGGTTCAGCTATAGAAATGGCTTAGTTTGTAATCACGCTTGTGTAGCAGATGCCAGAGTTTGCTGTGGTGTTTTCCGTGCCCAGGGATCTGATTGTGATCTGACTCTCTTGTCTCAGGTGTCCACCGCGGACGTTTCTCCCGGCACTGTGTAAGATCTTCCTGGACGAGAGCGCCCCGGACAACGTGCTTGAAGTGACGGCCAGGGCCATCACCTACTACCTGGATGTGTCGGCCGAGTGCACTCGCCGCATCGTCGGTGTGGACGGAGCCATCAAGGCCCTGTGCAACCGGCTGGTGGTGGTGGAGCTCAACAATCGCACCAGCCGAGACCTGGCCGAGCAGTGCGTAAAGGTACGGGAGGAAGTCCGTACAGGACTTATGGGCTGTCTTACATTGTGATAAAATTTTTTTTTAAAAAACATATTCCAGTTCAACTCACATCGAGCCATTGTAAAATGTCTTAGTGAGGATGTCATTTCATTGAACCAGAGTTCATTACTGTGCTGAAGTGTCTGACCTTTTGTCTAGCTTAATTCTACAGTAGACAATTATTAGACCAATTAATAGACGAGTGTTGGACCAAGAGGATGTCTGTCTGACCTGGTGTCTGTGTCTGTGTCTGTGTCTGTCTGTGTCTGTGTCTGTGTCTGTGTCTGTGTCTGTGTCTGTGTCAGGTGCTGGAGCTGATCTGCACGCGCGAGTCGGGTGCTGTGTTTGAGGCGGGCGGCCTGAACTGTGTGCTGAGTTTCATCCGGGACAGTGGGCACCTGGTGCACAAAGACACACTGCACTCGGCCATGTCCGTGGTCTCGCGCCTCTGCAGCAAGATGGAGCCCCAGGACTCTTCCCTGGAGACCTGCGTGGAGTCGCTGTCCAGCCTACTCAAGCACGAGGACCATCAGGTTAGTTCCCTGATCCTGTTGAGCCGCGCTATGTGTAATATATATATATATATGACACACATACATATACACACACACCCACATACACACATATGTATGTTTGTGGCAAACAAAACAGACGCTATGATTTTTTGGGAGTACATAAAGAATTAAATGGTGATTACGACTAAAGCTATTGTGAAAACACATCAGCTGTTGTTGCCCTGCATTTTTTTACCTTACATTTCAATGTGTGCGCAGCCTCCTTTATATATGTCAGACACAGCTCCAAGGTTGCCCGTTAGTAAAATACCGCAGTTTAGTGTAGTCATAAAAAAAGGACGCAATAAAGTAATTAAAAACATGTTTGAACCCCTTGAAAGTGATTTAGATGAGAAGCGATGTATAACACAAGCTCAACAGGGCTGTAATTGTAATTGTACACACACCCATAATTGCAGGCTGTGCATGCTCATGTAAAAAACGTTGCATAACGAAATTGCGCAATGGGTCTTTTGTGTAACTAAGATAAACTTGCAAACAGACGTCTATGCTCCCAAGATAAACTTGCAAATATGGGTGAAGGACTGTGTACCTAATAAAAATTCTTCCCTCCTTTATCTTGGCTGGCTTTGTCTCCAATAAGTCTACAGTAACGAGCAAAACAAGCACATAGGACAGAATACTTTTAGGACTGAATAAGGCTTCTTCTGTGGACCTCCCAATTAATTGTTGTTTTTTTTAAACCCTCTGCTAGCAGAGAGAACGAGAACATCACCACATTATAAAAGAGTCCCTTAAATGCTGCAAAATAATGAGAACTTTGAAATGGCCTCCTTTGCCAGACATTTTAATGCCAACTTGCTGTTGGCGTAACGGTAGAAGAAGAAAAGTCTGTCCTTGCTTGACTGAACTTCTGCTCAGACAGTGAAGCCCCGAAGGCTCCAGGGGTTTGAGACTAATCCTCCGCGTGTTTCCACAGGTGTCTGACGGAGCGCTGCGCTGCTTCGCCTCGCTGGCGGACCGCTTCACGCGCCGCGGCGTGGACCCGGCCCCGCTGGCCACGCACGGCCTCACCGAGGAGCTGCTCTCACGCATGGCTGCCGCGGGCGGCGTGGCAACCGGCCCGTCCTCCGCCTGCAAGCCCGGACGCACCTCCACGGGGCCTGCCCCTTCGTCCGCCGACTCCAAGCTCAGCAACCAGGTGTCCACGATCGTCAGCCTGCTGTCTACGCTGTGCCGCGGCTCTCCGCTCGTCACTCACGTAAGGATCCCCCCCCAAACCCTCTCCCTCTGCTTTCCTAGTCTCATCTGATCAGATTTGGTTTAGCAGCTAATTGCTATCTGTCACTTTTGACAGATGAGGTTGTTAAAATGATGCCATTGTCCTTTGTTTTTTTTGTTAAGACATGATTCTTCCTAGACCTGTTGTGATGCATTTGTCTTGACTTATTTAAACAAACAATATCAAAAGTAACTTGCTGCTACAGTACATTCCACAACAGATCTGAGCAAAGTAAGGCTTTACGTATATAGATTATCCTTGGCAAGTTGTTTGGAATCTCATAACCTCTGTCTCCCTCTTGCTGTTGCTTTCTCTTTTTCTCCCTCTCTTTCTTTTCCTTTCTCTCCCTCCCTCTCTCTCTTTCTCCCTCTCTACCCTCTCTTTCTCTCTCTCGCTCTCTTTCTTTCTCTCGCTCTCTCCCTTGTCTTTATTTCTCTCTCTCTCTCTCTCTCTCTTCTTTCTCACTCTCTCTTTCTCTTTCTCTATCTCCTCTGTCTCTCTCTCTCTTCCCCTCTCTATCTCCTCTGTCTCTCCCTCTCTCTCTCTCTCTCTCTCTCTCTCTCTCTCTCTCTCTCTCCCTCTGTAGGACCTGCTGCGGTCCGAGTTGCCTGACTCCATGGAGAGTGCGCTGCAGGGAGACGAGCGCTGTGTGCTGGACACCATGCGACTGGTGGACCTGCTGCTGGTGCTGCTGTTCGAGGGACGCAAGGCGCTGCCCAAGTCCACCGCCGGCTCCAGTGGCCGCATCCCCGGCCTGCGGCGCTTGGACAGCTCCGGGGAGCGCTCACACCGACAGCTCATCGACTGTATCCGCAGCAAAGACACGGACGCTCTCATAGACGCCATAGACACAGGAGGTGCGTGGAAGCCTAGGGCTGTCGTGTGTGTGTGTGTGTGTGTGTGTATTGAGAGGGCGCGAGTGAGAGAAAGATGTTTCTGAGGAGGTGTTTGTAATGTATGTTCCAGACGTGCTGATAAAATGTATGTATGTATGACAATTTGTATTTATTTATTTTCAGCTTTTGAAGTAAATTTCATGGATGATGTAGGACAGACTCTCCTGAACTGGGCCTCAGCCTTTGGTACACAGGAGATGGTAAGCTCTCTGTTCCAGAAACTCTCTTTTTTTTTTTCTATCCCCAGGAATAGGTCATATTACTATTTGTTATTTGTCTGTTCATTTGTTCTCAGACCTTTATGTTGCTTCTACATATGGCTGAATCCATCTTTGTTGTGGTCACAACGCACCCCCACAGCTTGTCCTTGGTCCTCTTCTCAAAGCACAAAGGCCTATTGTTTAGTGAAAGCAGCACTATCTGTCTGCCATTGTGTGTGGATAATCCAGAGAGTGTGGAAACCTGTTTGCGTCTTGTTGTGCTCCTGGTGTCGCCACGGCAACAAATGACTCAGAGCCACATGATTACAACCTGTTCTACTGACCTGCTTGCTTCGCAAGTCTGCCTACTTTTGCCTCATAGGTCAGGTGTATTTTTGTGAAAGTTAGCTGAGCTTTGTGTGTATGTGTGCCCTGTAGGTGGAGTTTCTCTGCGAGAGAGGTGCTGATGTCAACAGGGGTCAGAGGTCATCCTCCCTCCACTATGCTGCCTGTTTCGGCCGACCTCAAGTAGCCAAGGTAACGGCCATCCCTTTCATTAAAGAAGTTATGAAAGCTGATCCGTTAGTCCAGTTTATTTGGTGTGTGTGTGTGTGTGTGTGTGTGTGTGTGTGTGTGTGTGTGTGTGTGTGTGTGTGTGTGTGTGTGTGTGTGTGTGTGTGTGTGTGTGAAGTTTGCTTTGGTTAAAAACTGTCAATGTTTACTCTGTAGACTTTATTGCGCCACGGAGCGAATCCTGACCTAAGGGATGAAGATGGGAAGACCCCTCTAGACAAAGCCCGAGAGCGAGGCCACAGTGAAGTGGTGGCCATCCTCCAGTCACCAGGTGAGCTCACCTGTTCAAACCTCAAAATACCACACACTCCTGTCTCAAAAACACTTTTGACCGCAGTCATGTACAGGAGGTATTTATGAAGTCTGAGTTGATAACCTGAATATACAGACGAGTGTCTACGCTGTGTAAAAAATCCACTAACATATCATCATCGTCATCATCATCTTCTTCCACAATGTTCCTGTGCTGTGTTGTGGTTGGAGATATACCAACATCAACAGTTGAAACTCAAATCCTGTGTTTTTTTCCGTTCCAGGAGACTGGATGTGTCCCGTGAACAAGGGGGATGAGAAGAAGAAGAAAGACGTGAATAAGGAGGAGGAAGAGGGCAGCGAGCCTAAAGGAGACCCTGAGATGGCCCCCATCTACCTGAAGAGGCTGCTTCCTGTCTTTGCACAAACCTTTCAGCAAACCATGCTGCCTTCAATTAGGTAGGAGCTGGATTCAATTCATGCTGCTTCATCCAGTTACATTTAGTCTCCGGTCTGAGCTGTCTTGACGGAAGACTAAGCAGTGCCTATTTCAATGCTCTCAAAGAAACCTTTCCCGGTGTCTAATGCTGCAGGGGAATATTGTTGCTCAGACATAACTCATGCTTCTGCTGTATTAGTTTTCCAAGGTAACTAGTTGAAATTGGGGGTTTTAAGTGACTATGTTGTCATGTCAGCAGTGTTAAACAATCTTCCAAAGATGGGGGAAGTGCTGATGTTAATCCATGGTAGATGTGGGCTCAGAATGTTATCGTTGCACAAAATTGACCTCCCCTGGTGTTCTAAACGGAATGGGCATCTTTCATAATTTTGTCCTGGTTGAGCTCTCGCTCTTGTCCTCCCACTGCTCACACAGACTCCCACACACACTTTTACTGCACAACTTCACAGGAGGCATAAAAAGGCAAAAGAAAAGAGGGTTTAATTGTTATTGGTGCAATAACTTTTGAGAGACATCACTGCAGCTGTACTCCCTGCGGTTGTAAATTAAACCTGGTGTTCTAATGAAATTGTGATCTGAATGTTGTCCTGGTTGAGCTCGCTCTCTCTTCTCAACATCACGAATGTTATGCCACTGCTCACCCAGAGTCCCACACATATTATCACACAACTTCACAGGAAGCATAAAAAGGCAAAGGAAAAAAGGAATCAGGCTGAGAAATTGGTGCTGTTTACCTTTGCCCTTTTGTAATGGTTGTAGAGAGATCACTGCCGCTGTAAGCAGTCCTATTTCACTGTGGGAAGTGTGTGTGTGTGTTTGTGTATCTGTATCTGTATCTGTATCTGTATCTGTCTTCACTGTGAATGTAATTGTATGGCGTCTCTGTCCCACAGGAAAGCCAGCTTAGCCCTGATCAGAAAAATGGTGCACTACAGCTCTGAGGCGCTGCTTAAGGAAGTGTGCGACTCTGACGCCGGGCACAACCTGCCCACTGTGCTGGTGGAGATCACGGCCACTGTCCTGGATCAAGAGGTCAGTACTCATCTCTGACCTGTCCGTGAACTCTGACCCCGTTTCCTGCACAGGCCCACTATGGTGGGACACTGTCCCGTGTGGTGCTGACTGCATAAAGTCCAGGTTGTCGTTGTGCAGAATTTGAAGTAAGTCATGTCTCTTTTCTCCCCTCTGCCTCACTGCATGCTCTTCTTCTGCCCCCCCTCACTCCAGGATGATGATGACGGGCACCTGTTAGCACTGCAGATCATCAGAGACCTCGTGGACAAAGGAGGGGACGTGTTCCTGGATCAGCTCGCGCGGCTGGGGGTCATCAATAAGGTGTCCACTCTGGCCGGCCCCACCTCTGACGATGAGAACGAGGAGGAGTCCAAACCTGAGAAGGTAAGTGTGGGAGCAGAGCTGTGTTTTCTGACGACACCTTTCGATTTACAAAGACACTGGGGGCAAAATGGATTGGTTTTAAGCGCTCACTGCACTCCTGTCTGTTCCAGGAGGATGAGCCGCAGGAAGATGCCAAAGAGATCCAGCAGGGCAAGCCGTACCACTGGCGCGACTGGTCCATCATCCGCGGCCGCGACTGCCTGTACATCTGGAGCGACGCGGCCGCACTCGAGCTCTCCAATGGCAGCAACGGCTGGTTCCGCTTCATCCTGGACGGCAAGCTGGCCACCATGTACTCCAGCGGCAGCCCCGAGGGGGGGTCTGACAGCTCAGGTACACACACACACACACACACACACACACACACACACACACACACACACAGGCAGGCATACACGGACAGGCATGTGTCTGACACAAGAAACATTTTCCATGGATATCATCAATCAGTAGACTGCCATCCTCTGGCTTTTGCTCGGAAATGCAGACTTATAACTTGGTTTTAAATATGACGCCACTAAACCTTTCTAACGTAACCTATCTAAATCTCCTGTGTTTATGTAATTATGCTGCGGATTAGAGTTCCTGGTGGCTGAAATCGTCTGGTGTTTTAACTCCTTTCCGTGTTTCTGATTTGATGCTCAGAAAGCCGAAGTGAGTTCCTGGAGAAGCTCCAGCGCGCTCGCAGCCAGGTGAAGCCCGTGACGGCCAGCCAGCCCATCCTCTCCGCTGTGGGGCCCACCAAGCTCACGGTGGGAAACTGGTCTCTGACCTGCCTGAAGGAGGGCGAGATCGCCATCCACAACTCGGACGGACAGCAGGCCACCATCCTCAAGGAGGACCTGCCCGGCTTCGTCTTCGAGTCCAACCGCGGCACCAAACACTCCTTCACCGCAGAGACCTCCTTAGGTAAGTCTGAAGAAACATCCGCGGGGCATTTGTGTGCGTGTGTGTTGGTTTAGTGTCTCATTCCCAATCTGCAGTGTGTGTGGTGTCTGCAGGCTCGGAGTTCGTGACCGGTTGGACCGGCAAGCGGGGCAGGAAGCTGAAGTCTAAGCTGGAGAAGACGAAACAGAAGGTGAAGACCATGGCCAGAGACCTGTACGACGACCACTTCAAGGCGGTGGAGAGCATGCCCAGAGGGGTGGTGGTCACCCTGAGGAACATCGCCACCCAGCTGGAGTCGGCCTGGGAGCTGCACACACACAGACAGGTGAGGAACACACACACACACACACACACACACACACACACACAAACAATTTGAGGAACACACGTAAACACTCATTCACAATCCCACAGACTTTAAAGGAAGGTGGCCATTGAGGCACATGCGCGCGCACACACACACACACACACACACACACACGAATATTATACTCACATGCATAGCTAAGACCGAGATAGGAAGAGTACGTATGGTAATGGATAGGTGAGGATCAATCATGGGGGGGGGGACTGCAGAGGGACTCATTTATGTTCTCTTCACCTGCGAGACTCTCACACTCCTGATTTCAAATGTGGATCTATATTAGTTTGGGAATTATTGCACTCTGGTGCAGTTTCTGCTTGAGCATGAGATTCTCATTCTCTGTCTCTCTGTCTCTCTGTCCCTGTGGTCTGCAGTGCATCGAGGGAGAGAACACGTGGCGGGATCTGATGAAGACGGCCCTGGAAAACTTGATTGTGGTCTTGAAGGATGAAAACACCATCTCACCCTACGAGATGTGTAGCAGTGGCCTCGTGCAGGCCCTCCTCACAGTCCTTAATAATGTAAGTGTGGTTTAACCCCTTCAGCATTTAAAACACCAGCACCATGTAAACATGTGTGTGTGTGTGTGTGTGTCACAACCCAGTGTTTGTGTGTTTTTAAGAGGGGCTTACCACCTCAGCATGTAACATGTCTGTTACAACCCAGTGTTTGTGTTGTTTATCTAATTTGTAGTTGTTACTACTTTTGCTGCATGACGTTTCCTGATGTAATAAGTAATCGGTAGTTTCTCTACGATTCCCTCGACACATGCTGATGTATGAGTTGAGTATAAAAAGTAATATACTTGATAAGGGTACAGTATTTAACATCATCATCAGGGGATGGACCCCAAATCACAGCAGTGATCGGTGACAGGGCCTTAGCTGAGCCTGTATCTAGTGTTGAGTTATGATGGTGAGCGTATAAGGGAAGGTGGAACATATCGAGACCTCTTCCCACCCAATAAGTCTGTACACTGAAGCTGTTACACTGCACTACAAATAAATAAATGGTAAATACATCAATGAAAGGGGTTTTCTATTCTGTTTTTATGTTCTATTCACAAATCGTATTTGTTTCCCGATGTGCTTCGCAGAATGTGGAACTCGACATGAAGAATGATTGTAAGCCATTGATGGAGAGGATAAATGTATTTAAGACTGCGTTCAGTGAAAATGACGGCCATGAAAGGTCAGTTCACTCCAGATGCTACTGCCGATGCCAACAATAAAAGCATGATTACTGTATGATGATGAGTGTTTTATTTTGAAGTTGATGGTGGAAAGAGATTTCAGCGCTACTGTTCTTTACACTCAGCTTTTACCTCAGCAGCAGACCCGCCGTTGCCTTAATCCGGAAGCTGATCGCAGTTCTGGAGTCCATAGAACGGCTACCTCTGCACCTGTACGACACGCCGGGCTCCACCTATAACTTACAGGTGAGCTCCAGGTCCTGACCACCCAGTCTCACATCACTTCAGTCTCACTGGTTGGCCTCGCTCACATCAGTTCATGTTTGTTTTGGTGTTTTGGTTTCTAGAAATATTCTGATGTTCTACTGGCTAAACCTTGAAAAGTCGTTTGGTAGCATAATTCAGTTCAGTTCAATTTTATTTATATAAAGCCAAAACAATGAAATTGTCTCAAGGCACTTTACAGAGCCTAGTGCCTGAACACCCTGAGAGCAAGCACAAGGGCGACAGGGGCAAGAAAACACTCCCTGTTAATCAAGAAGAAACCTTAAGCAGAACCGTCCTTCCTAATCCATCCTAAATGTCTGTCTGTCTGTCTGTCTGTGTCAGATCCTGACCCGGCGGCTGCGGTTCCGTCTGGAGCGGGCCCCAGGAGAGACGGCCCTGATCGACCGCACCGGCCGCATGCTGAAGATGGAGCCGCTGGCCACTGTGGAGTCCCTGGAGCAGTATCTGCTCAAGATGGTAAAAGGAATTAAATGTATCCCAAATATCGGAGACTCAGTCAGAGTGATGAATAACCAGTAATCCAGGTTTTTTCTTTCAATGATGTACACTAGAGGAGGAGAGAGAGTTAGATTTCACTGAAGTAGTTCCACCTATATCTCTTTCACTGTCTGTCTGTTGGAAAGTCACAGACTTTAAACTGTTGGAAAGCAAAGGGGGGAGGGGTGGATCCCTAAATGCTAATTATTACCTGGGCGTCACCGGGTGTGAGACCCCATTTGTTCACAGAGACAAAGAGGTGTCAGGGCTCCAGCAATGAACAAAGACTCAAGATCTCTGCATGAGGTTGGGGAAAGACATGTGGTCAGATTCAGAATACACATGAGAAACTTTCCACTTCTCACGTTCTTCAAATAACACTAAAATTACCACTAGGAATGAGATATATTGAATTATTGACTATGGAATGTATTTAATAAACTAACTCTCTAATCCTAGTCCCTTCAATCGTCAGGTCATCCATCAGTCACTCTCTAAATAAGAGATACACTCAAAATGTTTGTCAACACCATTATAGATGTGTTTCATCATAAAAAAAAAAAAAGCTAAATTAGGGTACACTTCCACTAAGGCCTGAGTCTCTCTTTGTTGTCCTGGCGGAGGAGTTCATCTGACTGTTACCATGGTGTTTGTGCTCCAGGTGGCGAAGCAGTGGTACGACTTCGACCGCTCCTCCTTCATCTTTGTGCGGAAGCTGCGTGAGGGCCAGAACTTCACCTTCAGACACCAGCACGACTTTGACGAGAACGGCATCGTCTACTGGATCGGCACCAATGCCAAGTAAGGCTCCGAGAGCAGGCTCTGATTTTATACTGGGTTGGGGAATCATCATGGCGTGTACACTACAGGAGCCACTAACACCACTGATGGGCTCATGGGCAGAGATCTTAATTCTGGGGGGGGGAAGAGGTCAGAAGTCCAAGAGCAACAAGTGTGAAATGAAGGCAACATGCCACCAAAGGCGTTTAAATCTGACCACCTTTTGAGTGGCTTGTATTTTATCATTCTCTTTTTACTGCCTTTGTAGCATGCTTGCAGAAGTATGAAGCCATAAACTTTAATTCAATCGATCTCCTTTGTGGTTCCTCTCAGGTTTAAGCGGAGTAACTTCATTAATGTTCTTGTTTTCCACAGGACGGCCTATGAGTGGGTCAACCCTGCCGCGTACGGCCTGGTGGTGGTGACGTCATCGGAGGGCCGGAATCTTCCGTACGGGCGGCTGGAAGACATCCTGAGCCGCGACAGCTCGGCGCTGAACTGCCACACCAACGACGACAAGAATGCCTGGTTCGCCGTGGACCTGGGCCTGTGGGTCATCCCCTCGGCCTACACGCTCCGCCACGCCCGCGGCTACGGCCGCTCCGCCCTGCGCAACTGGATGTTCCAGGTGTCCAAGGACGGACAGAACTGGACCACACTCTACACACACGTGGACGACTGCAGCCTCAACGAGCCTGGGTAGGATTTGCTTGGGATATGTCGGTTTTTTTTTTTCTTTCTGGTCAACCATACTTAATACCAATCCGCAATAAACATAGTACGGTTGAGTCAATGTACTCTGTATGACAAGCGTTGTATGACAAGTGTTGTAACAGGTTAGCGGTGTTAAAAGTCTTTGCCTTACTTTCCACACTAGGCACGTTAGTCTTACAAATTCTACAGGTAATCAGATACGGTAAAAAACTGGCAGAAAACATGTATTCTATCTCTACACACAGCGAAATACAATACTTCTGCAGCCCTGTGTGTGGCCTGCAGTTTAAGTCCCATAGTCAAAAGGCAAAAGGTCTGTATTTCCATCTAGTGTTTGAACAAGGAACTGCAGAGTCCTATGACCAAGGGGCCTTGCGTAGGGCTGCAGCAATCCTTAACTCGAGAAATATGGCTGAGGTTTTACATCACTGATCAGCCCTCAAGATCGGTTAAGTTAGAGAAATATCGTCCGTTCGCATATTTGGGCTGAAAATCGACAGCAACACAACACAGATTTATAGTCGATCGACTCTTCCGTCTCTGTTATTGATTAAGTGATTTATACGTTATCCATAAAAGCAAAGTGGTTGATCAGAAGTCCTAAACATGGTCCAGACTGCGGCAGATAGATGATTCCTGTAGACTGCTGTCTGACCTGAGCTGGGTTCTATTCCCACAGGTCCACGGCCACCTGGCCTCTCGACCCGTCTAAGGAGGAGAAGCAGGGCTGGAGGCACATCCGCATCAAGCAGATGGGCAAGAACGCCAGCGGCCAGACTCACTACCTCTCCCTGTCTGGCCTCGAGCTCTACGGCACTGTTAGCGGGGTCTGTGAGGACCAGTTGGGTAAGAACCATAGAAGAGTTTTAGTTCAACACTACTGTGTGTGTGTGTGTGTGTGCGCGCAAGCACGTCATGTAAATGTCTCTTTTTTTTCTCAGGTAAAGCTGTGAAGGAGGCAGAGGCCAACCTGCGCAGGCAGCGTCGGCTGTTCCGCTCGCAGGTCATGAAGTACATTGTGCCGGGGGCACGCGTCGTTCGGGGCATCGACTGGAAGTGGCGCGATCAGGATGGCAATCCTCCCGGAGAGGGCACAGTAACAGGCGAGGCACACAATGGTGAGCAGCGTGTGTGTGTGTGTGTGTGTGTGTGTGTGTGTGTGCGTGAGAGAAGGGTGTGTGAGAAGGGGGTGTGTGTGTGAGAAGTGTGTCTGTGGGGCTGACGGCTCATAGTGTAGACAGAGTGCATTAATCTCACTCACCAAATCGGCAAGGCTTGAGTGTACTAGATGGATGTGTCTAGTCAGTGTATGTGTGTTTGTGTGTGTGTGTGTGTGTGGTTTTTTTTTTTTTTTGGTTTTTAAAACTGTCATGGTGGGTTGGGTGGGTTGGTGGTGTTCTCCATCTGGGTATCTGGAGGGACGGGCACACCACTGCTGTCTGTATAGAGGAGAAGCAATGTAGCAGGCCACTTTGAAACGGTTTTACACGAGTCTGAGAGAACATTTGGCTAAATGGAGTCTGGTACAGAGAGACCAAAATGAACAAATTGTGAACATCAAGTGCATTTATATGTTTGGCGGAGCCTTCGTGCAGTCCTAAGAAAGGTAATCAATAGCTCCTGGAAGCACCCCTCACCATGTAGTTTCATCCTACACCTTCTAGAATGTAGCCGTAGTTCCCCCAAAATATAGGAATTCTGGGGCAAAAGGAGGGGGGGGGGGAGGAGGGGGGTTAGAATGAATGGGATGTAGGGTAGTTGGGGTTCACAGGAGTATCAATGTGTTACATGCTTGTCAGTTCATCCAGATGTCAGAAGTGAGGGCATTTTCTAAACGGCATTATGTAGACGGAAGGAAACGTTTCAATCTGATTCTGTTGGTGCTAAAATGACTAATTCTCAAGGCTGCCTATCAGATTACTAATCGCTTGCCCATTGTCTTGTCTCAGGGTCTTATGATACCCATGTATAGTTGGATAAGATGCCCTCTACATTTAAAAGCTGCTATACAATAACCACATGCTAGGATTATACAGCATCGACGCAGTGATATCAAAGTTAGCATCCAGCTCACTGCTACGGGATGATAGATTTGACCAGACATGTCTCCTACACTTTGAGCCACGTACTAACCAAGCAATTGATGGAATATACCGAGATATCATTGGATATACAAGGTCTAGGTAAAAAAGAGGGGTTTTCTCACAAGGTTTTTCCACATGTGGAAGTATTAAAGAGCTGGCGGGAAGCGACAGACATCTGACTGTTGCTCTCTCACTCGCTCGCTGTAGTTCTTAGGAACAGGGTATTAATCCAGCACCTCAGTCTCTTGGGCCAGTGTACTCTGTGACGGCATCTTGTGCTTCTTTTGTATTCCTGTCCTCCTCCTCCTCCTCCTCCTCCTGTGCACGGTGGGGAGGGTTTGGACTGCGGTATCCCCACCCTGCTGAAACCCCATCATCGCCTCAGTCTTTCATTTGAGGAGAATTAACTCATTTAAACTTTATTTCTATTCATATATAAAAATCTGCAATCTGTCACTTCCATACTTTGATTTCTGTTATTAGTTTTCTATTTTGACGTGCAACCCTCCCCCCTCTCCCACTATCTAACAGGTAACTTTTTTTTTTTGTCATACTTGTGTCCGAAGCGTTTCTCTCCTACAACTCTGCTATGTTTGTAATCAACTGGACGGCCATAGTTTTCAATGTGTAAACAACAACAACAACAACAACAGCAACAGCAACAAAAAAGAAATAATATCAATAGTTCGTCTTTAAAAGCAGCTGTCTCCATCAATCAGCTAAGTGCATGTTGATGTCACAATTTGCAAGCTCTGAATGGACTCCACTGCAAGTCTATTTTTACATTTGGACAAAAAAAATTCCTTTCAGTTCCTTTTTCTCAAGTGGCTTTTAGCTTGGCATTTTTGCAAAATTTCTTATTCTTGGCTTTCGTTTTTGGTTTTGGCATTTTTTTTTCTGTAACTCATGTTTCTGCCATCATCACTCCACCTGGACCAGGCAGTTCTCTTCTTGACCAATCAGTCTGTCTTTAAACAAGTAAACGTGTGTAAAACAAGTAAAGTGTAAAGTATACAAGTCAGACAAACCTATTTCATTATTATGAAATGGTATAAAAATGTCAAACACTAGTTCTTGATGGCTGACATCCTGGTCCAGAGTTGAGTGATGAGCTGCTATCTTTATGACTTCTGCTGCTTGTGTGTGTGTGTGTGTGTGTGTGTTTTTTTTTTTGTTTGGTTTTTTTTCTCTCTCTTGCTCTGTCTTTTGCCGGGTCTCACAGATTCATATCCCTTTCCAGGCTGGATTGATGTCACCTGGGATGCCGGTGGCTCAAACTCATACCGTATGGGGGCGGAAGGGAAGTTTGACCTCAAGCTTGCTCCAGGTTACGACCCTGAGTCTGCGCCGTCACCCAAACCTGTCTCATCCACTGTTTCAGGCACGCCGCCGTCCTGGAGCAGCCTGGTGAAAAATAACTGTCCGGACAAGGGCGGCTCGAGCCCGGCGGCGGGGGCCAGCTCGTCCAGCCGGAAGGGCAGTAGCAGCTCGGTGTGTAGCGTGGCCAGCAGCAGCGACGTCAGCCTCAGCTCCACCCGCGTGGAGCCGAGGAGGGCCGAGAGCCTGCTGGAGTCGGGTGTGCTTGGGGGTGGCGTTCTCGGGGCGGTGGCCGGAGGAGGAGCTGGGGGCCCCGGGGCCGAGGGGCAGGAGCCGGTGGTGGTGCTGTCCTCGTCCCCTGGCACCACCGCGACCAGCGACGCGGGTTCGGCGTCCAGCAGCGGCACGCTGACGGCTGACGGCGCGGGCAGTGAGAACGAGCGCAAGACGCCCACCAGCGAGCGCCAGGCGGCAGCAGCGGCGGCAGCAGCAGCCGACATCGCCGCCATCTCCATGGGCCTGGTGAGTGTCAGCTCGCCCGACGTCAGCTCCGTGTCGGAGTCCTCCAGCAAGAACGAGCCGTCCCAGCGGCCCCTGTGCTCGGCGGCCAGCGCTCGGCTGTCGGTCAGCTCGCTGCTGGCAGCCGGCGCGCCCATGAGCTCCAGCGCCAGCGTGCCCAACCTGTCGTCACGGGAGGCCAGCCTCATGGAGTCGTTTGTGCGCCGCGCCCCAAACATGTCGCGCACCAACGCCACCAACAACATGAACTTGAGCCGCAGCAGCAGCGACAACAACACCAACACACTGGGCCGGACAGTCATGAGCACAGCCAGTGAGTCCACACACACACACACACACACACCACACACCACCACACACCACCACACCACACCACACCTGTCAAAATACAACAGCTCTGATGTTTGAGTTTGACAGTCATTTTTCCACAGATACACGTTACATTTATACAACTCAAATATTTTCAGATAACCTATTTGCCCGACCTGTCTGTCTTCTATGACTTTCAGGGACTTAAAATGATATTTAGTCCCAAGTAGTGTAGAGATGCTCACACGAGTAGGGGTGGGAATTAACCACAGAGGTGACAATATGACACCATCACGACAGTTGAGCCACATTAGGATATTGCGACTCTTAACATTTTACGAAACGGCAAGTATTGCAGCTTGATTCCTATGTTTAAACAGCAATTTATTTCTCTCATTATTAAGTCAAAATAAAGCCACACTCTACTGGAAAGCAAACTTCAAGTTTTGTACACTGGGGATCTCTGTAGCCATCTTGGTGCCATACATTTGTCATGGCTGCAAAATTGTCTCCTATTATATGGAATAGTTGGTTTGCATATTAAAGGGGGGGTGTCCAACCTGGGTGTAGTGGTGGGTGGTGGGCCTGATCTCAGACGTCCCTCACCAACCCCGACTTCAGAATCCAAGATGGTTGCCCCCCACGCTCAACTTCATTAGCACTCATATACACACAGTACTGTCCAACTTCTATCTGTGGACATGTTGCTACGGTGTTTGTGTCTGACAATACGGTGTAATACGTTATCAACTGGTATTGCTAACACCTGTTAACAATTGCTAAAACAACAATAGTATTGCATTTGTTTTCCAACTTGTTTCCTGAACACAGTCAACTCGGGTCTGATGTCATTCCCAAGTTCAGAATTCCAAGGTAAATGGAACGCACCATGACTTCCTTTACAATTGCCGTTGCAACACGAGAAGACCGAGGTCTTGTGCCATCTTGTGGACTTCAGTAGACAGAATAGAGTAGACCAAAGTGAAATTAAAAGCATAATATTAATATATTGTAATACTTGACGCCGCTGTATTGCGATATCATGCTGAAAAATATCACAATACTACACTTAATTGAAAAAAGTTTTTATTATTATTTTATTTCATTTATCTCCCCCACCCCTTACATGCAAGCTGTTGTCATATCTGACGTGCAGACAAATGTTAACACAGTCGTCGGAGAACTTGAAGATCTCTGCCATGACCATAATCTTGGCTACCTACTCTGCTGTTTTCGCTTTTTTTTTGTAAAACTAGCCTTGGTTCACGACTGTGGGAAGAAGACTTCAAAATGTCAAAATGACATTACCTGATATTAATGCAAACCCCAGCCCAAGTGTACAAAAGTGTGTGTTGGCTGAAGTTTACAGGATTTTCTCCCTAGGGAAAACATCACTGATGATGACTGAGGCTGCATTGAAAAATCAGTTAACTGTTATGATGTGTGCGTTAATGCAGTTTTGTAATGCTAAAGCTGATGTGTTTCCAGCATGTTGCATTTTTTTTGCTGTGTGCTACAGTAGGTGTCACTGTTGTGTGTCTCAAATCAGAAAGAAGCTATAGATTGTGAAAAGAAAATGGACGAAATCTAACTCTTGTTGGCTTGGTAACAAACAAATAATTCTCTTTTTGGAATCCTCCATAACAAACAATTCCAACAAACTCACATTCCACTGTTTTGATGACCTTGTGTTTTGACCATGCCCGTTTTGAGATCATTTTAATCAGTTGGACTTTAAAGCATTGAGTGTGGTAGAGTTTCAACTAATTCATTTGTAGGTGGTGGAGTTGCAGTGGCTGCTTGTATGTGGTGTGGTCCAGACTAACGGCTCCTTCTTGGGTTTGTTTGCAGCTTCTCCGCTCATGGGGGCTCAGAGCTTTCCTAACCTCACCAGTACTGGCACCACCTCCACAGTCACCATGTCCACCTCCATAGTAACCAGCAGCAATAATGTAGCCACGGCAACCACAGGTTTGTCTGTGGGCCAGTTGCTCAGTAACACGCTGACGACCAGCCTGACCTCCACCTCTAGCGAGAGCGACACAGGTCAGGAAGCTGAGTTTTCCCTCTATGGTAGGCCATGTTATATTTATTCATATACACCTTAACATACGCACACACACACACACACACACACACACACACACGTTGCTTTTCCTCGTCACTTTCAAACAGGCTCCCACCTTTTAGTTGATACTATCCCCCCACCCCCCACCCTGCCTAACCCTCCGTGTGTGTGTGTGTGTGTGTGTGTGTGTGTGTGTGTGTTTTATTGTCTTTGCTGGTTACAGATAGCACCCATATTACCCTCCCCTTTGAGTCCAATCCAGTCATAAACTACACTTGCCTTGTGTGTGTGTGTGTGTGTGTGTGTGTGTGTGTGTGTGTGTGTGTGTGTGTGTGTGTGTGTGTGTGTGTGTGTGTGTGTGGTAGTTTGTGCTCATACTTGGCTATTCACTGCTTATATGAAAAGGACCATATATTCTATATGAGATGTGCTGTCTGTGTGTGTTGACATATAGGTATAAGGCTAATGTGGGGTGTTGTGTGATTACATCTGTAATGCATGTTATGTTCATGTGCTAATATTGTTATTGGGCGTTTCTTCTGCTCTATAATGACCTCATGACACCGCTGTGTGGGATGGCATTGTCTGTGCTAATGATCTGCGACTGCTCTGTCCCCACACACACAGACTTTTTGGACAGCTGTCGTGCCAACACGCTGCTTGCAGAGCTGGATGATGAGGAGGATCTACCCGAGCCTGACGACGATGATGACGAGAACGAGGATGACAATCAGGAGGACCAGGAGTATGAAGAGGTTCTGGTGCGCATCTTATCTCTTCTAGTTGCCGTCTCCCGAGTTCAGAGTTGTTGAGTCTAGTTCCCTTGTCTAGATAAACTGGACAAGTGATAAATTACTGTTTACTGAAAATTCAGTTTATTGCTGTGACTTTTGTATGTTGCACATAAGCTTTGATTTCAAGGACATTAGAACGGCATTTTGATTAGTAGTATACGGGAGATGTGTAGAAATAGGATTTCCATTTCATTATTGTTTATCTATTGCTCAGTTTTACGTACACTGGACTAAAGTCTCTTTTTTTTTTTTTTCTGATGGCAATCAGAGTTCCTCTTTAAGTTGACATCCATTTGTCCAAGATACAACATCAAAGTCCATTTATATTGTGTGTGTGTCTGTGTGTGTTTCTATGGGTGAACAGGAGGAGGAGGAGTATGAAACCAAAGGTGGCAGGCGCAGGACGTGGGATGATGACTTTGTGCTGAAGCGTCAGTTTTCAGCCCTAGTGCCCGCCTTCGACCCGCGACCCGGCCGCACCAACGTCCAGCAGACCACTGACCTTGAGATCCCCCCACCAGGTGAGGCGCGCGCACGCACACACACACACACACACACACACACACCAGTACACTCACACTCTTTCAATGCACATGCACTGCATGTCCTTTACAAATACATACCGTACACATACGTGCCAAAACTAGTGAAATTAGTGAAAAACTGAAATGAAGAAGCCGAGCATGATGAGGATGTGTGTGTGTGTGTGTAGGTACCCCACGCTCTGAGGTGCAGGAGGAGGTGGAGTGTGCCCCCTCCCCCCGTCTGGCCCTCATCCTGAAGGTGGCCGGGCTGGGCAGCACACGGGAAGTCGAGCTACCTCTGTCCAACTACAAGTCCACCATCTTCTACTACGTCCAGAAGCTGCTGCAGTTCTCATGTGGCGGCAGCATCAAGTCCGACAAGCTGCGGCGCATCTGGGAACCCACCTACACGTAAGAGACACACACACACACACACACACACACACCCTTACCTTTCTGGTCAGACCTTTAGGTTAATTTTATTAGTAAATAGGTTTTCCCAGAAGTCACTAAACTGTTGTGCTATATAATTCTCTGTTGTGTATTTCAGAATAATGTACAGAGAAATGAAGGACTCCGACAAGGAGAAGGAGAAAGGAAAGATGGTAAGACCTCGTCCACGCCCCCTTCCCCCTCTCTCTCTCTCTCTCACTCACTCACTCACTCACTCACTCAGGCCATTCAATTTTGACTGTAAATGTTCTTTTAACAAAAAGAAGTGTGTAAATGGTGCTTTTCAGTAGTCTGTCCAAAACTCACTAACACTAAAGTCAGGAAGTGTTTGAAAACAGCCCAAAAAACGTGCCTTAGGGCCTGCTGGGACTTTAGGTGTAACTGCATGGGTCTCTCTCTCTCTTAACTTCAACAACAAAGAGGGAAAAAAAAAAGATTCAAACACGAAAGCAAGTTACTGTAATGCATGTGTGTTGCGTGAGACTTTACAACCAGGAAAGACCAACATTTGGTTCTTCCTGTTGTAGGGTTGCTGGTCTTTAGAGCATGTGGAACAGTACCTTGGCACTGATGAATTACCAAAGAATGACTTGATAACCTACATGCAGAAGAATGCAGACTCCTCTTTCCTGCGCCACTGGAAATTAACCGGAACTAATAAGAGTATTAGGAAAAACAGAAATTGTTCTCAGCTCATAGCTGCATACAAGGTATAGCGACGGCGTCAGATGTTGTTGTTGTTATTGTTGTTATTATTATTATTATTATTATTATTATTATTTACATCTTATTTTTTCCTTCCTTCACTTTCTTCTTTGTTTCAAATTTATAATTTCCCTTCTTGCTTGGCTGTCAGTTGTGTAAGCACGTGTCAGACAGTTGTTGCTGTTCACTCAAAGAAGTACTTATGGATTCTATATTTACCGTATCATGATCAGCAAACCTCATTGTAACTTCTTCTTCTTTTGTTCAGTTTCTTTATGTATCTTTTCAATTAATTTATTTTGTATTATAATTTTTTGGATGGATTTCTGCCATGCAATCATACAATATTCAGACTAACTAAACAAGGAGCAGTAATTGAGAGAGTGCCTGTGCTTGTACATGTTTGTGTGCCTCTTTGTGTGTGTGTGTGTGTGTGTGTGTGTGTGTGTGTGTTAGTAAGGTGATAGTTGTGGGGTGGGTGGACAGCTGGGTTGTTCAGCTCCTCTAACAGCCCTGCGTTGTGTTTGCGTTGGGCAGGATCTGAGTGAGCGCGGCTGCCGGTTGTCAGGCTGGGTGGCGGCCCTGGGCTCCCTGCAGAGCTGCGAGATCCTGAGTGCCGTGCGCGAGCCTCCCCAGGCCAAGGCTGGCACCCCCCAGAGCGCCTGCGGCATGGAAGACGTGCTGCAGCTGCTGCGCATCCTCTACATCATCGGGGGAGACGTGGGACGCAGCATTCAAGAAGGTGCGCTAAGCAAAACACACACACACACACACACACACACACACACACACACACACACACACACACACACACACACACACACACACACAATTCGCTGCAGAAAAAAAGTTCTGGCTACAGCCACACTTTCTCTACTACAACAACACATAAACCACAAGTGGTGTTAAGAACTTACAACGTGAAGGGGGGCGGGGGTGGTGTTGTGGTATCTGTATTCTGTGGGTTCAAATCTAGTGTCCACTACTGATCTACAACCTGTGTTTTTTTTTTGTGTTATTTTTCCTCCATAGATTTTGAAGATCTTCAGTTCAATGCTTCACCTGAAGAATTCACCAGCAAAAAAGTCACTACTAAGATTCTACAGCAGATAGAGGTAATGTAGAGTGTGTGTAGCCTGTAGCCCTGGTGTGAGTGGAGGCCTGTAGCCCTGGTGTGAGTGGAGGCCTGTAGCCTGTAGCCCTGGTGTGAGTGGAGGCCTGTAGCCCCTGGTGTGAGTGGAGGCCTGTAGCCCTGGTGTGAGTGGAGGCCTGTAGCCCTGGTGTGAGTGGAGGCCTGTAGCCTGTAGCCCTGGTGTGAGTGGAGGCCTGTAGCCCTGGTGTGAGTGGAGGCCTGTAGCCCCGGTGTGAGTGGAGGCCTGTAGCCTGTAGCCCTGGTGTAAGTGGAGGCCTGTAGCCCTGGTGTGAGTGGAGGCCTGTAGCCTGTAGCCCCTGGTGTGAGTGGAGGCCTGTAGCCTGTAGCCCCGGTGTGAGTGGAGGCCTGTAGCCTGTAGCCCTGGTGTGAGTGGAGGCCTGTAGCCCTGGTGTGAGTGGAGGCCTGTAGCCCCGGTGTGAGTGGAGGCCTGTAGCCTGTAGCCCTGGTGTAAGTGGAGGCCTGTAGCCCGGGTGTGAGTGGAGGCCTGTAGCCTGTAACCCGGGTGTGAGTGGAGGCCTGTAGCCCCGGTGTGAGTGGAGGCCTGTAGCCTGTAGCCCGGGTGTGAGTGGAGGCCTGTAGCCCGGGTGTGAGTGGAGGCCTGTAGCCTGTAGCCCTGGTGTGAGTGGAGGCCTGTAGCCCTGGTGTGAGTGGAGGCCTGTAGCCTGTAGCCCTGGTGTGAGTGGAGGCCTGTAGCCTGTAGCCTGTAGCCCCTGGTGTGAGTGGAGGCCTGTAGCCTGTAGCCTGTAGCCCTGGTGTGAGTGGAAGCCTGTAGCCCGGGTGTGAGTGGAGGCCTGTAGCCCGGGTGTGAGTGGAGGCCTGTAGCCCGGGTGTGAGTGGAGGCCTGTAGCCCGGGTGTGAGTGGAGGCCTGTAGCCCTGGTGTGAGTGGAGGCCTGTAGCCTGTAGCCCGGGTGTGAGTGGAGGCCTGTAGCCTGTAGCCCTGGTGTGAGTGGAGGCCTGTAGCCCTGGTGTGAGTGGAGGCCTGTAGCCTGTAGCCCTGGTGTGAGTGGAGGCCTGTAGCCCGGGTGTGAGTGGAGGCCTGTAGCCCTGGTGTGAGTGGAGGCCTGTAGCCCTGGTGTGAGTGGAGGCCTGTAGCTGTAGCCCGGGTGTGAGTGGAGGCCTGTAGCCCTGGTGTGAGTGGAGGCCTGTAGCCCCGGTGTGAGTGGAGGCCTGTAGCCTGTAGCCCGGGTGTGAGTGGAGGCCTGTAGCCCGGGTGTGAGTGGAGGCCTGTAGCCCCGGTGTGAGTGGAGGCCTGTAGCCCCGGTGTGAGTGGAGGCCTGTAGCCCTGGTGTGAGTGGAGGCCTGTAGCCCCGGTGTGAGTGGAGGCCATGCACATTCAGTGCCAGAAAAACTAATGTCTGGCCCCGCGGATGACCTCAACAACGACTTTCTAAATGGTCTTTCTGCTTTGTGTGTGTGTGTTTCTCAAGGAGCCACTGGCCCTGGCGAGTGGAGCCCTCCCTGACTGGTGTGAGCAGTTAACCAGCAAGTGTCCTTTCCTCATCCCTTTCGAGACCCGGCAACTTTACTTCACCTGCACAGCGTTTGGAGCCTCAAGGTGAGCATCAGCAGAACTCACTCACTCAGCCGACTATCTTTTAATGCTCCACGCTTGAAGTAAGGAATGTGCATGCTCTACTTGATGTTTGGATGTAACTGACTGTGTGTGTGTGTGTGTGTTTCCATGTACTCCTCTAGAGCGATAGTGTGGCTGCAGAATCGGCGGGAGGCCACCATGGAGCGGTCGCGGCCGTCCACCACGGTACGGAGGGACGACCCTGGCGAGTTTCGTGTTGGCCGTCTAAAGCACGAGCGCGTGAAAGTCCCCCGCGGCGACAGCATGATGGAGTGGGCCGAGAGCGTCATGCAGATCCACGCCGACAGGAAGTCTGTCCTAGAGGTGAGGAGAGGACAGGAAGTAATCGGATCAGTCTAGGAGTAGAGAAGTAACTGGAAGAGTTAAGGCAAACCTGGAGTTTGGAGGGGAAAAAAATCATGTGAAAATGTTTTCTTTGCGCTTGACTGCCTCAATCCTTTTTTTTTTTTTTAAAGGTCGGTGTTAAAAATACAAAAATATTGCAGTGATTGTGCATTATGACTTTTGATTTAATTTGGGGAGGACGAGGAATAAGTATCGTCATAGCCTGACGTTTATCACTGGTGACTGATGTCTGAGCTGGTGCCTCCTCTCCTCTCAGGTTGAGTTCCAGGGCGAGGAGGGCACGGGCCTGGGACCCACGCTAGAGTTCTACGCCCTCGTGGCGGCCGAGTTCCAGCGC
>NC_045165.1:6121571-6145206 GCF_900700415.2 Clupea harengus
GACCCAAATAAAGTCTACCATGAAGTCTATATGTCTATTCTGTATTTCCTGATAAATCAGCTTGCAAAATCCAATAAAAATAAATCTTGAGAAATCAAATGGCATTAATATGACTACCATAATTTCATGACTATTCACTGCAGTACATACATTGTTTTTGTAAAATGTCTGCAGCCCTGCAATTAATACTCGGGTGCAGCCTACACACAGGAATACATTTGTTTTCTTATTGGGTGCCTGTAATTGGGCTTAGTAACACACTACTAAAAGCTGTTTGCCAACTAAATCGTTACTACCAGAGACATAACTTTGTTACTATCACAAATGTGTGTGGCGATGTGCAATTCTTCTGTACAACAGTATTTTTGCTTGAGATGCCCTATCCCTCATACAACAACTTTGAAATGTCTAGTAGTATTGGCACCACAACTATGTGGCATTTAATTTAACAAGTAGCCGGGATGTGAGGGCCCACTGCCGTGTGGATGGACGCCCCCTTACCGATGAAAGGTCAGGCCCAGACTTCTCTCCACCGGCCCATTTTGAGTGTTGCAGCCCTTCACAGAGCAGTGGAAATTCTGGGATGTTTCATCCATATTCAGGCAGAGTTGACAGTTGCCAACCCACAGTTCAGTGTCCCTTTTCAGTGATCCCCAGTAGAACTTCTCAGTGATGTTGCTTATGCATCGTTGTGTGCCGTAATGACCTTGGTTATCGTGATGTTCCCTCAACACCGTATTGACATGCGCTCGACTTCGAAGCACTCTTCGGAGTCCAGTTCCTCTGCAGTAGTACAGAACATCACCTGGACAGGACGGAATTGAAGTTATGAGTAGGAGACGGGAAAATAGGTTATGTGATGCTGCAAGTGTAATTGAATGCGACTTAGATTACCTTCCAGACAGTAGTGCTTTGAGGCTCTTCTGACATAGTGTCTCATGTCCTGCATCAACTCCTTTGAAAATGTCCCTGTCCTCAAGAACCTCTCCACTGCATCATACCTAGAGAAAGCAAGATCCTTCCTACTGTTTGGGTCATTTTCCCCCAAACCCCTCAACTCCGCCCTCTCTGAATCCATCGCATACGGATGCTCTATATGATCTTCTGTCAGGTCTTGGGAAGGGTCAGCGTCATCTTCATTGCTCTCCTGTTCAAGTTAATGAAGGCAAACATTTCAATAACCAAACCTCTTATGGAATTACTGAAAAAGTATTACGGTTCAACACCACGTTCTACTGATAAAAAGGCCTTCAAAAGGGGATTGGAACTCTGAGCAAAATGACAACATATCCAAATTGATGTTTATTTATTGGTTACCTGTTGAATGTCTGATGCCATTGCCACAGTGGGGACTGCATCGGGTTTGAGAGATACACTCCCTCCCGAGTGATCAAAGCAGTCCTCTGTGAAGTGCTTGGAGCACAGGACAGATGTTTTGGTTAAAGACCATGGATCCCGTTTGGTATAGGAGATCCAAAGCTTGAATCTCTCGTCATCACTTTTGGGGAACCTGATAGCAGAGAAGATAAGGGTGACGAAGCTTGCAGAATATTCCTAGAAGCAGTTCCCTGAGTTGTACTGCATGCGTGTGTTACTTATAAAACCCCTGATAGCCTTCCACATGTGCTGACATACTAAAAAAATCCAAATATGTCTGAGTGCCCCCTGACAGCAAAGGAAACAAAATCACAAAATTAAGAATTACAACTTATACAGTAACAAAACCTGATACTCCACATTGGCTTTTATCCTAATGTGCTACCCTATACGACATGCAATTCTCAGACAATTCGTGAAAACTACTAAAAAGGCCCAGCTCCAACAAAACTCACCTGTGAAAGGTCAGGCTCTCGTCTTCACTGTTTGATACCAGGCTACTCTCACATCCGTAGCAAATGCAGTAATTTGACTTTTGGGAAGAACAATATTTTGGACGGATCTGACATTCTTCACAGTTGTCAATCCATTTGTTTACATCTTTTGCCATGGAACCCCAGTAGAAAAGTCCTGTCACTTCTTTGAGAGTCACCGTCCTATTCTTGTGTCTCTCCTCACTGTGGTATTGTTTGAGCACACACTTCACTTCTTCCGGGCTGCGTACGACTTTGCGTTGCCGTTGGCCATCAAAATGCCGAAGACCGTCATCCAGTCCAGTTCCTCCACAGTAGTACAGAACATCACCTGGACAGGACGGAATTGGAGTTATGAGTGGGGTAGGCAAAGACAAAAATAGGTTATGTGATGCTGCAAATGTAATTGAATGCGACTTAGATTACCTTCCAGACAGTAGTGCTTTGAGGCTCTTCTGACATAGTGCTTCATGTCCTGCATCAACTCATCTGAAAATGTCCCTGTCCTCAAGAACCTCTCCACTTCATCATACCTAGAGAAAGCAAGATCCTTCCTGCTGTTTGGGTCATTTTCCCCCAAACCCCTCATCTCCGCCCTCTCTGAATCCATCGCATACGGATGCTCTATATGATCTTCTGTCAGGTCTTGGGAAGGGTCAGCATCATCTTCATTGCTCTCCTGTTCAAGTTAATAAAGGCAAACATTTCAATGACCAAACCTCTTCTGGATTTACTGAAAAAGTATTACGGTTCAATGCCACGTTCTACTGATAAAAAGGCCTTCAAAAGGGGATTGGAACTCTGAGCAAAATGACAACATATCCAAATTGATGTTTATTTGTTGGTTACCTGTTGAATGTCTGATGCCATTGCCACAGTGGGGACTGCATCGGGTTTGAGAGATACACTCTCTCCTGAGTGATCAAAGCAGTCCTCTGTGAAGTGCTTGGAGCACAGGACAGATGTTTGGGTTAGAGACAATGGATCCCGTTTGGTATAGGAGATCCAAAGCTTGAATCTCTCGTCATCACTTTTGGGGAACCTGATAGCAGAGAAGATAAGGGGGAGGAAGCTTGCAGAATACTCCAAGAAGCAGTTCCCTGAGTTGTACTGCATGCGTGTGTTACTTATAAAACCCCTGATAGCCTTCCACATGTGCTGACATACTAAAAAATCCAAATATGTCTAAGTGCCCCCTGACAGCAAAGGAAACAAAATCACAAAATTAAGAATTACAACTTATACAGTAACAAAACCTGATACTCCACATTGGCTTTTATCCTAATGTGCTACCCTATACAACAAGCAATTCTCAGACAATTCTAAACTAAAAAGGCCCAGCTACAACAAAACTCACCTGTGAAAGGTCAGGCTCTTGTCTTCACTGTTTGATACCAGGCTACTTTCACATCCATAGCAAATGCAATATTTTTGACGGATCTGACTGCATCCTTCACAGTTGTCAACCCATTTGTGTACATCTTTTGTCATGGAACCCCAGTAGAAAAGTCCTGTCACCTCTTTGACAGTCACCGTCCTATTCTTGTGGCTCTTCTCATTGAGGGTACAAGAAAATGTCTGCAGTTTCCATGTCCCGCTGAACACTGTTGGATCCATGATCAGAGAGCGGAAGCTGCATCACACCCCCCCAGGCTCTTGGTAGAAAAGGCTGTCCCTCCAAACAAAGTATCCCAGATGCGGAGTGGTGTTAGAGGCCATAAAAATCCAGCCATCACTCTCAAAAGTCTATCATGTTCAGTGGCTGAAACTGGAGTCAAGGGTCTACATGTTCAAGAGTTCTCCATAAAGGTATTGCGATCTGTATCACTGTGCAGCTGTGTAGTGTTTCTGTGATTGTTTGTTTTCTTTTTTGTTTTTGTGTTTTGTAAGAATGCCCTTGTGTAATATGGTTTATGTAGAATACATTGAATACCTTTATCATTATTATGTTGAATTGTGTTTAAAATGAAAAAAAGTGAATTGTTAAAAAAATTTAATAAAAAAAATCAGTTAAAACTGGCCTCTACAGGAGGGTAGCAAAAAAGAGGCCATATAAAAGCATATGCTGTTTGCTGCAAGCACGAGAGATCAAGTTCAGATGGGAAAGGTTTCATGGGCAGATGAAAATTAATCTTTCAAAAGGACAATGACCAATGCAGCACTGCAGTGGCTCAAAAACAGAAAGGTGAATGTTCTGGAATGGCAAAGTCAAAGCCCCGATCTTCATTCTATTGAGACTCTGTGGCACTATTTGTCCAGAGGCAGCATCCCATCAACCTAGAAGGTCGAAACCAGTACCTGCTTACCCCAAAAGTATTTTTTCACTAGGGCAAATGCAGAGGTTCAGTCCATGGTTCTTGAATGAAATGACATAAATGCAAACACTGTACCATCTGATTTTGTTATTTTTTTATTTGATTTTCACATATAATACACCAAATATTTTCAGATACTGAAAAAAAAATCTGTGTAAAATTCCACAGAAGTATTTCCGTCCAAATAGAACTTCTGAACAACAAGTGTTTCTAGAATTCCACAACATGAGTGAGTGGGTCATCTGAACTGAGGTAAATGGTCTGTTTCTGACCGTAAACCCCATACTTGACAACACATTTGGCTTCCACACTCCTTTTGGAAGATGCCAAAGCTCTCTCACACTGGTACACAAAGATCTTGTAAAGCCACTGTCCATTGAAGGCATCAATTCTCTGCAAATACTGAAACTTGCAGTTTTTCAGTGTTCCTGTTAGGGAGTCTTGTGGAACTATGAGAACACTCCCAGGAAGATCAAGCACAGATGAGGGTTCTCCTCCTCCGACATGGAACAACTTGGCCTCCAGCAAGGTTCTCACTGTTGAGAAAGAGAACCCAAAGGTCTGTATGCTGTTGTTATCTGAGTCATTTTTGGCACTAAACTGATATAGTATTTCGTACTCACCCATCTTTGGGATAATCTCTTCTGTGGCCTCTTTGGAAAAACTCAAATATATCACTAAGCCAGCATCAATCTATAAAACAGCACATTTCATATGACGTAATGTAAATAACAACACGTTATATTTTTTGAAGGTGATAACATCTGCTTTGTTGAAATTACAATCAAACTTTTTAAACTTTTAAGGGATGCATTGGGAAAGCTTTTAGAAGGGAGGTCTGTCAGTCTGTTCAACACTGTCATCTGCATCAATAAAGACAGTTATTTACAATAAGGAATAAACAGCCGCAGAAAAGAGGAAACTACCCTCATGCAAAATATCTTACCCTTTGGTAACTTGCATTATGTATTTGAATTATTGCTTGTGAGCACTGTTGCAAAACTGTCCTTGCACGCAAAGGTTCCATCCTGTCCAGCATTGGCAAACCCTTATCCAAATGGACCTGGGAACTACAGAATCAAAAAGACCAACTGACTGTATGTATTTGGAACAGAGATGTGGTGTCTGTAATTTCTACAGCCACCATCTCATTAAATATCCATAGAAGAAATCTGAGTGGTACATACTTCTGTAAGGCGCTGGACATGGGGAGCACATCTCCATCTTTTCTACGCTTCTTTGGCGGAAGTCCGGCGCTATCCAGAGGAGCACTTCTCTTAACAGCATGATACCCAGATGTGCCAGAGCCCAGGTGAACTGATTCCACTGGCTCTGCCTGAGCAACAGCCTTGACTCGTTCCACGTCCCCAGCTGTTGAGCTGACCGTGTCTGTGGCTAAAGGACTTGGAGAAGAAAAACATCATTGTATCCTTACTGAACGTATTAAGTGCTGATCAGTAAGTGATATTATGAAGCTACAACAAAACAGTGGTCATGAAGCAAAACAGCAAAGGTAAATAGTGGCTTCCCTACTAATATGCTATGTTCCTGAAAGCGACTCCTGAATGATATTCACCGAAACGCTTCTAAACGCTATAAACACCTTGTGCGTTCAAGCGCTCACCTTGAAGCCTGGGTCTGGCTGAAATATTCATGGTCATTGTATTGTAGACTGGCTGGACTGGCACAGGGCTGCCGGGCAGGCGCACGGGCAGCAAAGCACTCTTCGCACCTCTGGATCCAACACCGGACATCGGCCCTCAGCGAGCCCCAGTCGAAGTGCTTGGAGATGAGCGTGATGCACTTGTCCACGTCCAGGTGGTTCATCTCATTGTGGTATGCCGTGAGGGTGGCCTGGACATCCTCTTTGTTCCTGACCACTCTGCGTCGGTTGTGGTTTAAGTTGGAAAAAAGTACACCATCTGAAGAACATAGAAGGCAGATGTGAAAAACATAGAAGGGTTGTTTTTCTCTCTGTTAAATCTAAAAGTAAATAATTATTCATATCTTCATCAACACCGGTGAGACAGGTACTGTACATATGACACAGAACAGGTTAAATTCAATTCTTAGCTACAAATGTGCAAAAGAGAAATAGTTCCCACAATTAATACTAGGGATGGGAATTGATAAGATATTAGCGATTCCGTTTTCGATTTTGCTAATCAATCAGATTCTTTATCGATTCTCATTGGGCAAGGGATAGTACATTTTATTTTCATATAATTTTCTTTTATATCATATTATCTGAATAGATGATGCATAGCAGATACAGTATGTACAGTGGGGAAAATAAGTATTTGAACCCCTGCCGATTTCGCAAGTTTGGCCACTTGCAAAGAAATGTGTGATCTATAATTGTAATGGTAGGTGTATTTTAACAGTGAGAAATAGAATATCAACAAACAAATCCAGAAAACTGCATTTTATAACATTTATAACTTTATTAAGTATTTGAACCCCCAAGCAAACAGCAAGAATTCTGGCTCCCAATGACCAGTTATGTGCCCAAGAAGCACACAGATTAGTCCTCATTAGGCCTAACAAGGTACACCTGATCTCAACTGGTGAGGTGAATAAAAGAAACCTGTCCAAAGAATCATACTTCACATCTTCAACCTCACCACCAAGGGCAAGACCAAAGAGTTGACCAAGGACGTCAGAGATAAGACTGTAGACCTGCACAAGGCTGGAATGGGTTACAAAACCATCGGCAAGCAGCTTGGTGAGAAGCAGACAACTATTGGTGTGATTATTCGTAAATGGAAGTAACACCAAACAACTGTCAATCGCTCTAGGTCTGGGGCTCCATGCAAGATATCCCCTTGTGCGGTATCGGTGATCATCCGAAAGGTGCAGGATAACCCCAGAACTACACAGGGGGAGCTTGTGAATGATCTCAAGAAGTCACCAAGAAAACCATTGGCAACACACTACGCCGTAATGGTTTGAAGTACTGCAGAACTTGCAAGGTCCCCCTGCTCAAGGAAGCACATGTACAGGGCCGTCTGAAGTTTGCCAATGAACACTTGAATGATTCTAAGGAGGATTGGGAGACAGGATGTGGTCAGATGAGACCAAAATCAAGCTCTTTGGCATCAACTCGACTTGCCGCGTTTGGAGGGGGAAGAATGCTGAATATGACACCATCCCCACCGTCAAGCATGGAGGTGGAAACATTATGCTTTGGGGCTGTTTCTCTGCCAAGGGTACAGGACGACTCCACTGCATCGAGGGGACTATGGATGGGGCCATGTAATGTGGAATATTGGGCTTGAACCTCATTCCCTCATTCCCTCCCATTGAAAACGCAACCTTAAGGATTTGGAGAGGATCTGCAAAGAGGAGTGGACCAAAATCCCTCCTGAGATGTGTGTAAACCTGGTGACCAACTACAAGAAAAGTCTGACGTCTGTGCTTGCCAACAAAGGTTATTCCACCAAGTACTAAGTCATGTTTTGCTAGGGGTTCAAATACTTATTTTCTGCATCAAATGCAAATTGTCATAAATGTTATAAAATGCAGTTTTCTGTATTTTTTTGTTGATATTCTGTTTCTCACTGTTAAAATACACCTACTATTACAATTATAGATCACACATTTCTTTGCAAGTGGCCAAACTTGCGAAATCAGCAGGGGTTCAAATACTTATTTTCCCCACTGTATGTATACATTTACATATAAAAAAAAACTAAGAATAGGTCAACAAACTCTCAAAATGGGAATGGAGATTATTCATATAGTGAAAGCTGGTTTACACAATGAAACAAATGGCACTAACACAACAGACAGGGTGTGGAGGAGTTTCCCTTCGAGATTTACGGATGAAGCGCTAACGTTAGCTGCGCTGCTGTTGCTTTGTTGAGATTCATTAACATTATCTTCACTACGTAGCGTATCGAAAACGTGACATTCCTGCAAAGTTCTTGCATGCTTAGTGGACAAATGTTTCCGCATATTGGAAGTATTTCCCCCCCCTTTTTCGAAATAGACGTTTTGCAAGCCTTACAAGTGGACCTGAGGTGATCTTTTTGCGTGAAATATGAGCACACTTTTGAACGCTTCTGCCTAGACACCATGTTGGCTGCGGTCTAAACAAAACAAAGATGCGTACAGGTACGTCATTGCGCATGCGCAACGGCACTGGCATCGATAGCGGAATTGATGCTTTGGCTAACGGTTCCAAGCAATCGACCCACTGAGAACCGGTTCTCAAACCGAACCGGTTCTCGATTCCCATCCCTAAATAATACACCACCTTTTGAATACATTTAACAGGCTTACCATGTACAGCAAATCGTTGACAGAGTCTCCGCAGTGTATTTTTTTCCACACCATTCAAACCTTGAGGATAGGCGCCTTCGCTCAAGTATTTGTGCACAGCGTCATATTTTGAGAAAAAGGTGCGCTGGGTATTTTCCAAGTTATTTTCCACATCTGAGCCCTGTGCTCCCTGTATGAAGAGACAAAAACAAATATGTGGTATGTGACATTTCCAGACGAGATTGGCGGCATGCTAACTACTCCTTCTCATCATACCTCTATACTAGAATGGCCAAGTAACAAGGTGGGAACAGCATGACTTTTCAGCAGCTTCTCCCTGCCTACAAGCTCAAAGCAGTCTTCAGTGAAATGATTGGAGCAGACCACTGATCTGGTGTGTGGAGACCACGTGCTTCTGTTTGTGTTTTTGATCCACTGGCTGAGCCTCTCGGGGTCATCGAAAGGAAACCTGTTGATAAATGTAACATGAGGGGATGATCTACAGAAACAAGCCTGAATCAATGAAAGGTAGCAATAAAGACGTTATTGGTTAGCTTCAGATTGCTAATGGCTACAGTGAATAATACAGCCTGAGGTGCCTAACATGACATGCTCACATTTATCCTAATTTCATCCAATGCTTTCAAGTATTCTCTACCCTCTGATAAGTCAGTCAATATGAAAAGTATACAGATGTAAAAGAAATACCATACAGACATTAAGTGACAGGCATTACATACTACAAAACATTTGATTTTTGGGCTTAGTAGAGAGAGATGGGGAAGGGGCTTGAGGAATGACCCCAGACACGAGCCTGGGTTCTCAGGGCACTAGATCTGTGCTTGGTGTGGGACACTGACCACTGACACAGCACTACGGCTCTCCCCTAAATCGTTACTACCAGAGACATAACCTTGTTACTATCACAAATGTGTGTGGCGCTGTGAGATTCTGCTGTACAATAGTATTTTTGCTTGAAATGCCCAATCCCTTCATACAACAACTTTTAAATGACTAGTAGTATTGGCACCACAACAACGTGGTATTTAGTTTTACGTGGCACAACTTAAACTGTGGTTGATAAACAGGCGTGGTCAATACACATGTTCATTTTATAAAATTACATACAATTCTGTCATGTGGATGGACGCTCCCTTACCGATGAAAGGTCAGGCCCAGACTTCTCTCCACCGGCCCATTTTGAGTGTAGCAGCCCTTCACAGAGCAGTGAAAGTTCTGGGATGTTTCATCCATATTCAGGCAGAGTTGACAGTTGCCAACCCACAGTCGTATGTCCCTTATCAGAGTTCCCCAGTAGAACTTCTCAGTGATGTTTCTCATGCATCGGTGTGCGCCATAATGACCTTGGTTATCGTGATGTTCCCTCAACACCGTATTGACTTGCACTCGACTTCGAAGCACTCTTCGGAGTCCAGTTCTTCCGCAGTAGTACAGAACATCACCTGGACAGGACGGAATTGGAGTTATGAGTGGGGTATGCAAAGACAAAAATAGGTTATGTGATGCTGCAAGTGTAATTGAATGCGGTTATGTGATGCTGCAAGTGTAATTGAATGCGACTTAGATTACCTTCCAGACTGAAGCGCTTTGAGGCTCTTCTGATATAGTGCTTCATGTCCGGAATCAACTCCTTTGAAAATGTCCCTGTCCTCAAGAACCGCTCCACTGCATCATACCTGGAGAAAGCAGGATCCTTCCTGCTGTTTGGGTCATTTTCCCACAGTAGATCGCCCAAACCCCCCAACTCCGCCCTCTCTGAATCCATCGCATACGGATGCTCTATATGATCTTCTGTCAGGTCTTGGGAAGGGTCAGCGTCATCTTCATTGCTCTCCTGTTCAAGTTAATAAAGGCAAACATTTGAATAACCAAACCTCTTCTGGAATTACTCTTCTGGAATTACTGAAAGGCCATCAAAAGGGGATTGGAACTCTGAGCAAAATGACAACATATCCAAATTGATGTTTATTTGTTGGTTACCTGTTGAATGTCTGATGCCATTGCCACAGTGGGGACTGCATCGGGTTTGAGAGATACACTCCCTCCTGAGTGATCAAAGCAGTCCTCTGTGAAGTGCTTGGAGCACAGGACAGATGTTTGGGTTAGAGACCATGGATCCCGTTTGGTATAGGAGATCCAAAGCTTGAATCTCTCGTCATCGCTTATGGGGAACCTGATAGCAGAGAAGATAAGGGTGACGAAGCTTGCAGAATATTCCTAGAAGCAGTTCCCTGAGTTGTACTGCATGCGTGTGTTACTTATAAAACCCCTGATAGCCTTCCACATGTGCTGACATACTAAAAAATCCAAATATGTCTAAGTGCCCCCTGACAGCAAAGGAAACAAAATCACAAAATTAAGAATTACAACTTATACAGTAACAAAACCTGATACTCCACATTGGCTTTTATCCTAATGTGCTACCCTATACAACATGCAATTCTCAGACAATTCGTGAAAACTACTAAAAAGGCCTAGCTACAACAAAACTCACCTGTGAAAGGTCAGGCTCTCGTCTTCACTGTTTGATACCAGGCTACTCTCACATCCATAGCAAATGCAGTAATTTGACTTTGGGGCAGGGCAATATTTTTGACGGATCTGACGGCATCCTTCACAGTTGTCAACCCATTTGTTTACATCTTTTCTCATGGAACCCCAGTAGAAAAGTCCTGTCACCTCTTTGATAGTCACCCTCCTACTCTGGTGTCTCTCCTCATTGTGGTATTGTTTGAGCACATACTTCACTTCTTCCGGGCTGCGTAGGACTTTGCGTTGCCGTCGGCCATCAAAATGCCAAAGACCGTCATCTACAAGAAGTAAGGAGGTGAAGGATGCACATTTGTACACCGCTGACTAAATCATGTTGGATCACAATGATGTTATAAAATTACCTCCCTACCTTTCAAGAAAAAATGTTTACTTGCTCTTCTTATATGGCTTTGGTTCTGATGGTCTTGTCTGTGAGTTCCAAAGCGTAAATATTGTTCCACATCGTTAAAATGCTGGAAATTCATCCTGTAGAAGGTGGAACAGACTGCTCTTACAGTCCATCATGCCCGGAAATTATTCCCTGAACCTTTGAAAAGCCACAAGAAACTCAAAAAGCCATACAAATACGGCCTAAATCACTGGGAGTTTAAAAATATATAATCCATCCAAACAGATCCGATTTATTAAGCCTGAGTTTACATATATTTCTAATGTAAATATATCACTGAACTTGAGGTAATAATCAGTTTGGCAATCGTACTTTGTGGCCAATGTGTTATTTTGTTATTATTTTGTTACCATAGCCATGTTTCAAATCCTAATATGAATCTCTCATAGGCTTATAGCCGTTAACCTATATCATGTTTATGGGCGATGAGAAGCATTTAACCTGGTAACAGTATTTGGCAAAACACGGGACATAAATGTCGGATCTAATCTTCAAAAACAAATACATTTAAGAGAAAATGCTGCTGGGAAAAACGTCAGTGATCACTGGGCCATTAGCACAATTATCCTTGACAGCTCTCGTCTTCCATGGTAAAGCGAAACTTGTAAAGTACCTCTGGGTTTAAGATAACCGCTGCTAACAGTCGTCAACCACTTCCGCTTCCCACATATTTCCTCATGTGTTGTTACACCAATTCATGAGTACCAAAGACGTCACTTCCGTGAAGCCTGCCGCCATCTTTGTGTCCAACTCTACCGTTATTCCCATTGTATTTGTACCCAATAGTAGCTAGTTAGTCATATATATTAATATATAGTAATAATATAATAATAACAATAATATAAATATAATAATGGTATTGTTTTCTATTGATAGGTTCTTAAAATTTAGACTTTTTAAAAGTAGTATTGTCTAATTCTAGTGGTTAGTTAGTTAGCTTTCATAGTTAGCCAACGAACAGAGTCATGACTACGAACACAGCACATCTGAATGAAGCAGAAAGACAACGATATTTAGAAAAAACATTGATTATTGGCTGCGATCCATATTTATTATCGGCAACTTTATTTTGCCCCTTAAAGTCTGAGAAACGTCTGCCCCAACTGTCCTTTCCCGACATATATATTTATCTTGTACACAATCCATCCCCATACACCGGAGATAGCCTGAAGGCTTTCAAAAGTACATCAATATGCAGTTGCAGGATGGGTGAACGACACCAAGATATGGCATCTGGAGACAAAAAATATGTATGTCATCACATGACATCTTAGTAATTCAAACAGCGATTATCAACCGATTTATTTTAGTGGTGGTTAAGAGTGCCAATGTGGGCTAGCTAGGTGTAGCTAAAGCCTTTAGTGAAGGGCTAAACAGCTCGCTAACTATTAGCACTCTAGCTTGCTAAGGAGAGTTTAGCTCTGATAAGACACAGCAATTATTCACGATTGTATCAACGTGCTGCATTTCACTTAACATGTCAGTCATTCCCAGGCTCTGAACACAAAATCAACATGTCCGTGGATAGTGGTGCAGGAAGATACAAAGTGTTGACTGCACAATCTGAAGTTAGATGTTGGCTGCCAGTTGTCTCTTCTAATTTGCAGCCAACCATTTATTCCGCCGATCTAAATCTTTTGGTATACAATTAAATTGTTTCTTTGGGTAATTTTCGCGACTATTGTCGCATCCATCAGCACAACATAAGCAGGGCATTTTAACTTTCTGCGGGTTGTGACTGTTACACTCCAACCAGCTGCGGAGTGGATATAAAATGTGCTTTTAAGAAAAGACACAGACAGCGTGCTGCTTTCGTCAGGTAGGTAGCTGTAATGATTTCAGCACATAGCTATCTCAAAGACAAATCATACATTTCCTTCTTTTACACAATCAATTGTCCATAGTCATTCACTTTTGAAAGTCCTTTTGTGATGTAATTATCAATCTCATTGACAGTACAAAATATAACATTACTGCAATTCAGAACAGACATCACTTATGCCTTATTACACACATCATTAATACTGAACACATTCAATACAAAATACATTCAACAAATATTACAGTTCAAAACAGTATTCTCAATAATGCATCTTAGCACATAAAATAACACGAAGTACTTTGACAATATTCAAACTAGAAAAACTTCTATCTTACAATCATACTATGCTTAACACAACAATAGAGATGGACCACGCTTTTCTCCGTGCTAACATGAGAATGTTTAACGTGACTAGCAGTATTGCTACATTTGAAATTACACATTACAGTGACTGAACACATTTAATACAAAACCCTTCCTTTTACTCCCGTTATGAATGTTACCTTACATCAATATATTTACAAGAATGCATACCCGCGGAGTGGATATAAAATGTGCTTTTAAGAAAAGACACAGACAGCGTGCTGCTTTCGTCAGGTAGGTAGCTGTAATGATTTCAGCACGTAGCTATCTCCTGCATTAGGTAGCAGCACATTCTCCTCACAGGTAGCTCCCTCTAGTGGTCACAAAATAAACTACATTCGAAACAATGCAGAATCCTGTTGAATGTGTTTGTGCTCGTTACAGTGTGCTTAGTACAATTAACTCATGTTGTTCTAGTTGCTGTATTCATTTCCAATTACCACATGACCGACTATTGTCTGTGTTGTGACCGACGCTCAGCTAGACTTTCGGACACAAAGATGGCGGCGCTTAAACGCAGTGAAGTCACGTGGTACTCATGAATAGAGCTGTACCGTACTGCCACCCCCTGTACTGGAGTGTGGACCGCGGACTCAAGAAATATTCTGTTAATGTCGTTCGTTATTTTGGTTAAAATATATATTTTTTTAAAAACCTCTTGTCACTTGTTTAAATAACTAATATATAACACTGAGAGCAAGCGTTTTAAATGGGCACTGCAGTCCAAAAACAAAATATTGGAGAGTTGTCTGTGGGCAGACAATCAGTGGCAACTGGTCTCTGATTGGTTAAGACCAGTTACCTGACCGATCTTAACCAATCAGAGCACAGAATTACTTCCGGTTACCAACGATCGTTGATTAACAAGTCCGTTAATTAAACCTTATAACTTCAAAGAATAAAACAAAAAAAGAAGATCCAAAAGTCAGGCAATCCACACCGTAATTTAACAAAAAACGTCCTGTTACCACCTATCGTCTTTTCACCACCCATTGTCTAGGCTACCGACAGCATCTTTTAAAAAAAGTTCAACACAACACACATCACATTATGGAGGGGGTGGTGTGACAGCCATAAATATAGAAATGAACCTTTATGAAACCATTTCTATTAATTAACTTGATTGCTTTATACGTTATGATTACTTGATTACTGGGTATTTGTAATCTGATGATTTGTTTGCAAATGTGGATAAAGATAGCCAATCATCAAATAAAAAGCTGTTCATGGTTCCACAAATATTTGGCCACACCTCACAAGCCAAATGTCTCTGACATAACCAATAGGTGATTTACACAGTGGCATTTGAAGGTGACTATAGCCAAAGGACTTGAACATTAGTCAGAGACAATCTTTTTTTAAGCTTTTCAATCTTTTTTTTTTAACAGGTGAGATATAATGAGATATTAGCTTTACTGCATGCAACAGACATACTTCAACACTTTTTTTTATGCACTCTATCCTAGTTTTTATGTTTTATGTTTATTTGATGTCTATTTTGATATTTTGTAATTTTTTCATGCACGTCATTTCTTTGCTATTAAGCACTTTGAGCTGTATTGTTTTGCATGAAAGGTGGCGTATAAATAAAATGTATTATTATTATATTATTATTATCACACACCCCCAGGCGCTTGGTAGAAAAGGCTGTCCCTCCAAACAAGGAACTATTTGAAAACCGCTGTCCAGAAGCAGCATCCCATCAACCTAAAAGGTCAAAACCAGTACATCCTTACCCCAAAAGTATTTTTCACTAGGGCAAATGCATGTCAGAGGTTCAGTCCATGGTTCTTGAATGAAATTACATAAAAGCAAACACTGTTCCTTCAGATTTTTTTTATATATTAGATTTTCACATATTACACACCAAATATTTTCAGATACTGAAAAAAAATCAGTAGAAAATTCCAACACAAGCATTTCTGTGCACTGCTCAACTTCTGAACAACAAGTGTTTCTAGAATTCCACAACATGAGTGAGTGGCTCATCTGAACTGAGCAAAATGGTCTCTTTCTGACCGTAAACCCCATACTTGACAACACATTTGGCTTCAACACTCCTTTTGGAAGATGCCAAAGCTCTCTCACACTGGTACACAAAGATCTTGTAAAGCCGCTGTCCATTCAAGGCATCAATTCTCTGAAGATACTGAAACTTGCAGTCTTTCAGTGTTCCTGTAAGGGAGTCTTGTGGAACTATGAGAACACTCCCAGGAAGATCAAGCACAGATGAGGGTTCTCCTCCTCCGACATGGAACAACTTGGGTGTTGCATATTGAAAACCTTTAGAAAAAGAGCTTGCAATCTGTTCTGCCACTTACACAGCCACTTACATTAGTAAAGATATCAATAAAGAAAGCATGTGAATGAGGAAACAACAGCACTACAAAAGAGCAAACTACATACAGTACATGCCCATGTAAAGTATATTACCTTTCCATAACCTCCATTTCCATCTTCAGTACTTTTTATTTGAATTACGGCTTCTGAGCACAGTTGCAAGACTGTCCTTGCTTCGCAAAGGATTCAACCTGTCCCGCACTGGCAAACCCTTATCCAAATGGACCTGGGATAACATAAAGGAATTAAGGATAGATGATGAATAAAAACATTGCCATCATTGGGACGTGCCTCGGAGGGCCATTCTGTTTTCTGCCTCTCCTCTCCTCCATGTCTCTCTCTTCAAAATAAACTGGCTGTTTCTTTCCCTCTCCTCTCCTCTCCTCTCCTCTTGACTCTCTCTTCAAAATAAACTGGCTGTTTCTTTCCCTCTCCTGTCTCCCTTGTTGATTTCTCTGAAATATTAACAAAAGTCTAAATAACTGATCCAAAGTTGGTATTATTTGATAATAAGTTATGTTTGGTCATGTCTATGCAAAAGGTAATCCATCTATCATTACATTTAAGCATAGTAAAACTGTCAATGTAGCATTCCCTAATTTTCTAAAATGTAGCTGAGCATCTCCTTCTTGGCATAAGACCTACCTGTACCTGTTACTGTTCCAAAAGTTAGTTTAGTTTGATTTCAATCTGTCACTAGTGGTCACCTCAGTGATCAGCTACAGGCATGAGAGTCCACTGTGTTTATTCAGTGTTTCATCAAAATCAATTCAGTTGATTAAGGCAGCAGTTGGACAGGTAGGCCTACTACAAGGATTTGAGATCAATTCACCCAAGTCTGATAGAAATAGAAAAGCCTTTATTGTCATTGTATTCGCTCCTACTGTACTGCTCAATTTGGTGCGACGAGGGACAACATAAAACACAACAATATTACAACGATCTAAAAACAGTACGAATAGCTTAAAAATATATATATTCTGTAAGTATATATATATATATATATTAAGAGTTCGTGCAGTGGTATAGATATGTGAACCGGTGTGAAACAGTGTTTGAATATTGATAAAGAGTTGCTGAAGGGAAAATCCTGCAGTCACACTTTAGACCCAAATGTTGAAAAGACTATTTATTGTATGGCTTTCAATCTCAATACAATTTTGAAGTGTATACAATTCTGAATTTAAGAAATAATTTAGTAATCAATCTTACAATCCAGGTCATGGAAACTCCAAACTCCATGAGAATAAGTCAGCTGTGTACTGTACAAACGCCACAATATGTGTCAACATGACTTCCCTGGGCTAAAAAATACCCCTGTTGGCACACTTACAACCATGACAGCTGTAACACTTTCTGAGGACTGGAATTATATCAGAAGGGCACTGAGGTAGCTGTACTGTGTATATTCAACTGCAAACTGCAGAGTAGAAGTAGATACAATTGTTGCATGTGCACCTTGGGACTATGTAATTTCTGCATGTGAAATTCAAAACTACATGCAAGGTTTGGCCTACAGTCCTGGTAATTATCACTTCTGGACAAGGATGGATTTCTTTCTTCATTGGTCTGTTCAGTTAGAGGATTATGAAACCTGCTAGCTTTACAAGATTAATACAAATGAAAAGCCACTGTGATCTTATGGACATCCAGGCTTTTTAGCATCATGTTGCTACAATGATGTTAATTAGACCCTTTATAATTTCACCTGTGACATCACACAGATACAAATGTGCAACATATTTTTGCACAGACACACACATTTGTCTTGAAATATTAGCATGAAATTGAACATCTGCCCAGATGCCATGAAGCTATATTTTAGCCAAAATTATTTTCATTAAAATAAATACAATTCTATATTGACACAAATGTGCATGTAACATGCAACATACAGTAACACTTGACCACGAGCAACATTAAATCTGAATATTGGGTATGTTGTACATTTAGTATTAGTAAGGTTTATTTGTATTTTTATTTGTAAGTTCATGGTTGATTTAAAAAGGCAGTCTGAAGGCCATGAGAATATGTCAGGTGTGTGTATTCATTACAAACCCATATCATATGTTGACAGGGATTTCAAGGGCTTTATTAGGCTATATAAGTGCTTGCTGTGGCTTGCTCTCTGAGAACTGCATTTGACAAGGAATTAAGGTATTGCTATATTTTGACTAAATATCTCTATTTCTATGTCTCAGAAATTTTTTTAATGAAAATCAACCATTGAATATTTCTTATGCATAATTTGTATTTGGCTGTTATTGCTCACTTTCATTTGACTTATGACAAGCAAATATATTTTTTAATTGTGTACGTCTGTTGTAACATATGATTTTCAGAATATTTTCATCCTTCAACTACAGAAAGAGAAGCCATGAAGAAGCTGAACCTGTTGTTCCTTACTCTAACTTGGTGCAGCATAGGATCACAAGGTCAGAGCTTAAACTATTCTTACACTAATTCAACTCATCAAATGTGTTTGTATGTTTTTATGTTTACTGTATGCACCTATACATCAGAACAAATTCCAGGTAGGTGTAAACCTACTTGGCAATAAATACTATTCTGATTCTGAAATCAAATCAAATCAAACTTTATTTGTACTGCTCATTTCATACCAGGAGGTAACACAATGCGCCTTACTTAGACAAAATGAACTATAAAACACTGTCAGCTTCTTAAATAACTTTTTGATTATTCAATAGTGACCAGTGATAGAGGAATGATGAGAAACACTAACAGTACGAGAGCTAAAACAAACCTATGGTGATATTTCACAGCTTCAACAGACCTGTCAGGAAAAGTCTTCTCCTTTCCAGAAAAAGGAGCTACAGCTCATGTGAGACTAACTCCAATGGTCTCCAAGATCCTGTTCTCAGCCACGGTCTGCCTACGCTTCTACACCCAATTACATGATCAAACCTTTACAGTTTTCTCTATGGACGTCCCCACACAATCAAACAGTATTGCATTGTTTAGAGCAGATAATACAAAGGAATATGAGTTGTTTATTGGTGGTTCATATGGGACTTTCTATGGCTTACCATTCGACTTGAATAAGTGGAATTCCATGTGTCTTACCTGGGATGCAGCCACTGGCCTGTCTCAGGTCACTGTCAATCAAATTTGCAGTGTGAAGACAACCCGTCATGTTGGGGGCTCCATAGCTGGAACTCCTATTATAACACTAGGCCAAGATCAGGATAGTTATGGAGGAAGTTTTGATGCCTCTCAGGCCTTCATAGGACATATCAGAGATGTGCATATGTGGGACTATGTCATTTCTGCATGTGAAATTCAAAACTACATGCAAGGTTTGGCCTACAGTCCTGGTAATTACCTGGACTGGGGAAGGATGGATTACTCTATTCACGGGTATGTGCTGTTAGAGGACCATGAAACCTGCTAGCTTTACAAGATAAATAGACAAATTAAAAATTGTGATTTTATGTACGTCCAGGCTTTTTAGCAGCATGTTGCTGCAATGATGTTAATTAGACCCGCTATCATTTCAACTGTGATATTATAAACCCATTAGATAATATATATATATAATTCCCACACAATGTCTTGAATAGTTAACAAAAGACCATGTCAGTATATATCAAGTGTTTAGATAACCCTTGCCTGAAGTTATCTGATTGAATTTGATGCCTACACTAGAGCTTGCCACCCTTTGATTAACTTACTTAGTGTTTAATTGTCCTTATATGTCCTATGCCTTTTTTTGTTTTATTCTAAATTGTGAGAAACATTAACATTTTGTTTAAAAGTAGAATTATTGAACAGTCATGCTGATGAAGGTGTATATGCACTCTGTAAATAGCTTCTACAACAGTGTTATATTTCCGATGAATGAATAAAGTCTCTCCTAAATGTCCATTCTAGGCACACGTTTTTGTTTAAGCTATTTCACAGCATTCACATTATACAGTGTTTTCATATTCACTTCTGGAGAAAGTAAATCAAGATATGGCCTAGACCCAAAGATGTTTTTTGGTAGACCCAGTCCAATGCAGAGTAAAACTTCTGTGATGATTCATCCATATTCAGACAGAGCTGACAAGTTTAATGATCTAATTCGATTCATACCACTTGTTTGCTGTAGCCTAGGCAACTTAGTAGGCTACTGCTTACTGATAACCTTAAATGTCCTTTTAATGTCTTTTTTGTTTGTTCAAAACATGCGATCAGTGTTTTTGAAGGTTTTTTACAACCCTGGTATGCGATATTGTTTATACAACAATGATTTAATCATAAGGACATTAAGAAAATACCCAACGGCATCTCCTAAAATTCAGAATTACACATTCGTATATTCCATGGTCCTGTCCTGAACACACCTGAATCATAAACATAAGCAATAAGACATTTTCAGTTTTGACAACAAAAATGTGCTATTCCACCATTGTTGACACAGTTGCACATAATTGCACTTATGTTTATGGCATGATACATAGTTTGAGACTGTCCTCGAAACGACAACATGACTTCGACTACAGTATCTTTTTCACACCAAAGATGTGCTCTGCCTGTTTACCACTGATTCTGTTGGCTAGCTAACTACCACAGGCTAGTAGGCTATGCAGCTCATCGAAGACCAGTGTTTCGCGGCAAAAGCATTTCCTTTCGTCTTATCCGATTGGACCAAAAAGCAGTGCGTGTTGATGATGTCATCAAGTGTATATATAGAGAGACTGAACCGCTCTTCAGTCGATGGGAGATTCTCCTAACCCTAGATTATTTAAATGTGCGTCCCTGACCAAGTGTTACTGTTTTTAAACTCTAGCTTTCAGTAATATTCGGGGATGTTGACGACGATACCGGTTCGAAAGAAAAAAAGCACGAGAAACCCATCCACGTTCAGAATCAGGTCTGAGCTCGCTGGTAGGTAATGCCGTGGACAGCTAGGCTGCCGCGAAGAGGTTTCCTCTGTAGCACTGGTGCTGCTCACCTGAACTGCAGAACTGAACTAGATTAATATGAGTGCGGTGAAAAATGGAGATCTTTCCCAGTGGATCTACAGACAAAACCGGGCTCAAACACTCTACTTTTTTCAATACGTTTGGTTTTAAGTAACACTTCGCAATGTGTAGTCTCGAGTGTGAAACGTGGCAAGTAGGATACGTTTGACTTGGTTGCAAGGAGTGTTCGGAGAGCTAGCCAAGTCGAGCACAAGTTTTAGCTAGATACCCGTGACAAACGAGGCCCATACATTAATTAAAATTGAGCTATGTAGTTGTGATACGGTGGAGTTGGCAGTACACCTAAACGTAATTCGACATCCCCCCCCCCCCCCCCCCAACCGTGTAAGTAGTCTAGACTAGTTATAGTTTGGCCTCAAGTTGTTTCCATGCTTGGTGGATTTGTTCAGTTTTCCTTGTAACCGTATTCTCTACATGTGGGATGGCACATTTAGATCGATTATCTGCAACAACAAAAAAACAACCGGCATGTTCTGCTGACAATCGAAAACTTCCATGCTCTGACGAATGGATCATAGAATTATAAGGGTAGTCCATAGTGGGAGCATACAGGTAAACTGTTTTAGTGAGGTTACTTTTTCTTTAGACTTAATTTGTGTAATGCAGGGTTTCAGTTCTTAAGTGCCCCCCTACTGCATCCCTAATTATGGATCCAGCTCCGCTGGATAAGTGTAATTATAGTGCTCGTCATAATATCATCAGTTGTGTTTAACAGATTGAAGATCGGCACTGACTAATACTTGGAGCAACATCGTTAACCCGTTTTTATTCCATTGATGCTTTGATTTCCGCTTCTGAATTTCTATGGACAAGGCTCTTAACAAAGGTGTAAAGTACAATTAAATGAGATTGTAAGTAGTGTTGCCCACATGTTAAGTAGGCCATGTTAAATAAAGGATTGGTTTGTTCTGTGTTCATGTATTGCTCTTCATTTCATTCCACATTTTTGTGAATTAACCGTGAAAGACCATACGGAAAGCCTTAATTGTGAGTTGTATTGCCTTTTGTAATGTGCTTTTATTTTATCTTGTGGTGGTTGTCTAATTCCTCGTCCTGACTTTCAGTTCAACTGATGACATGGACAGTGATCATTTAATTCCAGGAGAGGGCGCCCCTGTATAAGCTATTGCAAAACGGTGGTGGGCAGATTTGAGCAGAAGCTACGAGTAGTAGGCATTGAGCCAATGAGTGCTGTTTAGTCATTCGGTTTAATAGGTTGAAATGTGCACATTCTGCCACTGTGCATGCATATCAAGTACAACAGTTGATGGTGAAAAGTTGACATTGAAAATGAATGTCTGCATAAATATGCATGCAACTGGTAGCTTTTGTAAGTTTATTTGGAGTATTGCTAAGTGTGGTTAGGGTGTGTAGCATGTGCATGCATAAATGAATGAATGAATGATGAGCGACCAGCAATCCAACCCTGAAGTTAAGTAGCTCAGACTTTTGTGTAACTTCAATAAGCACATGAAGGTGTAGGCTCTTTCTGGGGGAGAAATCGGTACAGTTCCAAATTGGCTGCTCGGTGCCTACCCATATTAGACTTGCACCGGATGCCATCTCGGGCTTTTACAGCGGTTTTCCTTGTATGGCTTTCATGGGATCAAGACTGGAAGGCCGAATCTCCCGTATGAGGACATGCTTCTACACCACCAAGCAAGCTACATCCTCAGGACACGCCCTTAACAAGTCTAGTCGGGTGCTGGAGCGGAGACCGGAGTATTTGGAATACCGTTAGCTTTGCATTTGGTTTACACCGTTCCCCTGTTACTCCAAGTCTAGACCCTGTTTACATACTGCTGGGCAACAGCACACATTCCTCAGAAATGTAAGCGGTCATTGTCCATGTGTTACCGACTGGTTATACCCCCTGCCACCCCACAGTTGGGTTAGATGGCAATGGTGACAACGTTTGCCAAGGAATATTGCCTCCTACATAATTAGCATAGCTCTTCATTCCCTGCTCGAGTCGTACACATGGTATCATTCAGAACTCTCTCACACACACACACATGCACACACTTGCCAGGAGGATTTTCTCCGTATTCCCTTTGATCTGCCATCTTCCCAGCCCCCCCCCCCTCCCCCTCTTCAGCACCCGGTTTGTTGCCCCTTTACCGTCTTTAATGAGGCACCAGCTCTGGGAGCTGCACAGCCATCACCTGCAGTCTAATTCAGGTAACGCGACGAGGGACATGTACTGTCCCTCAACATTAGCTCTCCCTTAGAACACCCCATCCCCCACTCCACCCACCCATGCTGCTTACTCTGCAGTGTACCTGCAGCCCCCAGCTCCCCTTGGCAGTTTCATGCTGTTTAGTGTGCCTTTGATCAGCAGATTGAGCGATTGAAGGGCCGTACAACCTCCCTCATCACATACGCACACACACACACACACACACACTACATACTGCACAGCTGGGAGCAGAGGGACATTAACATCGCTTAACCACACATATGGTAACGTGGGAAAAGTAGCTGTCAAGCTTAACTAACCCTGTCTGACCCCCTTCACGTCACTGTTGCCAACACCTGTGTGTGTATGAGTAGGTGTCTACAGACAGTAGCATGTCGTACACGTGTCTCCAGCTACTGAGTGCTGTGACAGCTGTGCTCTATGATCTGGCGTGTGTGAAAAAACCTGTGGGGCTTGAAATATTCTAACTCCATTGAAGGCGCTGGAGTAGGAGTTTTCCCCCTCAGCACCGATGCAACACAGTACACAATTG
>NC_045165.1:6145706-6153206 GCF_900700415.2 Clupea harengus
ATACAACACACACACACACACACACACACACACTGTGTGTGTGTGTGTGTGTGTGTGTGTGTGCATTATGGGAGTGTAAGTGTGAGTTCCCTTCTCCGAGGTGTGGCATGTTGTTTACTGATCCTCTCCTCTCGGCTGCTCCTATTCTTAGCTGAGCCCTTGCCGTACCCATCCGGAGGGGGCAAGTCGTTCCTGCTGAGCTCCGAGGACGGCCTGGAGAGCGTGTTGGGCCTGGGAGACCTGGCAGACCTCACCGTGGCCAACGACGAGGCCGAATACAGCTATGATGTAAGCGTGCCTGGCATCCGTTTGCACACACTCTCTCACTCTCGTTCTCTATCTCACACACACGTCTATTAATGTCTCTGTTTTCTATTTCTCTCTCTCTCTCCCCCTCCTCTTTTATAAGTGACTGTGAGAAGTGCCCTCAATATTCCACCATAACAGCTCCATTAACACAACAGTTCAAATCAGTCTGGCACACACACTAAGAAACACACAGGCCAAAATGTCAAATGGTTATGCTCTTGAGTGTGTGTGTGTGTGTGACTGACAAGTCACTGACTTCCAGCCCTCCACTCACACAGCCCCGTGCTTCCAGAGTTCAAACCCACCGTTTTCATGATTTTCAGCTGCCGACCAATAAGGACGCTTTCAGGAAGACGTGGAACCCCAAGTACACGCTGCGCAGCCACTTTGACGGGGTGCGCGCCCTGGCCTTCCACCCCGTGGAGCCCGTGCTGGTCACCGTCTCTGAAGACCACACACTCAAGCTGTGGAACCTGCAGAAGACGGTCCCCGCCAAAAAGCAAGTGCTCACGGAACATGTGTATATATATATATATATATATAAATGAGAAATAGACAAGTAACATTATAGCAGAGAAACCACAAAGGGGAATGGCATTAGCAATAGCAGGTTTGAATCACGTGTGGCGTGTTGAAGCTAACTCTGTCCTCTCCTTCCAGAAGTGCCTCTCTTGATGTGGAGCCCATCTACACCTTCAGAGCCCATGTGTGAGTATCTGAGAGTGTGCTACACATTTAATACTTATATATACTTATACTAATATTTAATACTGATTACTGACAGAGTGAATCCCTTTTTAAATCATTATTTCCTCTCTCTCTCTCTCTCTCTCTCTCAAGTGGGCCTGTGCTCTCCTTGGCGGTCAGCTCCAGCGGAGAGCACTGTTTCAGTGGTGGCATCGACTCGACCATTCAGTGGTGGAACATGCCCAGCTCCAACGTCGACCCATACGACACCTACGGTACGCCTGCCCAGACTTAAACCACTAATGAGCTGGACCGCACTGGTAAAGCTGTGTAAACCCGCGGTTTGAACCACTAATGAGCTGGACCGCACTGGTACAGCTGTGTTAACCGCGGGTTGGATGGTTCAGCTACTGTTGGCACTATGATGGCACTAAACACAACCCAAACTGATGCTCGGTTCTGTCAAATGTTGCATTGAACGAGCAGAGTTTGGATCTCGATTCACTTCATCTATAAGCTGTTACTCCAATGTTTACATTTACATTGTCATTTAGCAGACGCTTTTATCCAAAGCGACTTACAATGTATACACATTTTACATTTCCACTGATGGCACACTGCACATCAGGAGCAATTAGGGGTTCAGTGTCTTGCTCAAGGACGCTTCGACAGGGAATCGAACTAGCAACCTTCTGATTACTAAACGACTTCTTTACCTCCTGTACCACTGTCGCCCCCAATGTGACTGGGAATCGCGTAGGAACAGTTCTTTAACCGGTCGTTGTTGTTGTTCCCCCCCCTCAGACCCTAGTGTTCTGGCAGGCTCTCTGCTCGGGCACACAGATGCGGTGTGGGGCCTGACCTACAGTGGCATCAAGAACCGGCTGCTGTCCTGTTCTGCCGACGGAACCGTGCGGCTCTGGAACCCCAAGGAGAAGACCTCCTGCCTCACCACCTACAATGTAGAGAAAGGTGAGTTCTCCTCGGTTCTGTTCCAGCAGACTTTCCCCACAGGACTTGGCGACGTTCTGTTCTAATGTAGGTTGGCCAAGCACTGTTTTTTTTAAAATGCTAGTGTAGAGAACTCAAGTACTGAACTCTTGCCTTGCTCTTACCAGCTTCTTGAAGAAGTGGTCCACGTCACCAGATGGCCTACTGTAATATTGACTTGCAACGTCACTGAATGTAATTGTTTCCTTGTATCTGTGGGTTTGGTTTAGCAGTAGGGTTTGAGGCCGTATTCAACCATAAATACTCTCTGTTGCTCAGTTGGTCCTTGTCAGGGTTCAGAAATGTTCTCCGTCTGCCTGGCTGTCTACGTCAGAGTGTAGGCTGTTTTTATTCTGTTGCCAAGTTGGTCGATGTTAACTTTCAGGCAGAAATATATAGTGTTGCTAGGCTAGGTAATGTCTGAAATAGGCTAGCTAGGTGATGTCTCAAATAGACCAGAAAAGCTAAATTAGTTTGCTCAGGTTTGTCCTTCAGGTTGCTAAGCAGCTGTAAACCACCTGTTGGTGAGAATTTATCAAAGTACTCTGAAATGCTCCATCTCTCTCTCTCTCTCTGTGTGTGTGTGTGTGTGTGTGTGGTGTGTTTTGTTCTCCAGAACACGGTATCCCCACGGCAGTGGACTTCACAGGCTGTGACCCTGCGCACATGGTGACGTCCTTCAACACGGGCAATGCCATCATCTACGACCTGGAGACGTCCCAGCCCATCGTAGTGTTCCCCGCTCAGGGCGAGAGCAGTGAGTGTCGCCCCCTGTCTGCAGACACATGCACAACATGCACAGGCCACACAACATGTACACTAGTGGAATAACTAAGCAAGCTTTTACACAGACTCACTCGCACTAAACAAGCTTTCTCTCACCCTCACACACACACACACACACACACACACACACACACACGCATGCCAACTACTACAGCTCAATTCAGCATTGTGTTAGTGAAGAATATTGCTAAGTTATCACTGCCAGTGGTCATGTAGCCAGTCCTAGTGTTTGTTTATGCTGATGGAACTCCTTGCTCATGTGAAGTGACTGAAGCTAAGCCCATTGGGTGTGTCCATGCCCTATTGACCCTCTCTCCTCTCTCCGTCCAACCCCCCAGCTCTGCCCGCCGGTAACCACATCAACAAGGTGGTGAGCCACCCCACACTGCCCGTCACGGTCACTGCCCACGAGGACCGGCACATCAAATTCTTTGACAACAAATCGGGTGAGTGCATCTCCACTCAAGCTCATGGCATTCCATGCAGCTGTTCTTTAAGTGCACTACTGGGTATACGCTGTTCTGGGAAGGGCAGGGTCTTCTCACTGGTGTGGATGTGCAGAAGTTATTTTCAGCCGCGTTCGCTCTATGTTGGCGCCACTTAACATGACTAAGCCCCTGGGCCTTTGCATAGAGATAAAATAGAGTTCATGGTAACATTTTAAATCACTCTTGAACACCAAATGGCGCACACTATGTAAACTGCTCAAGAAGGGTTATTCTCCAAAACTACCCGCTAACCATCACTGACTACGCTTGACGTAATTCTATACAGGTATGTCTGTATGTGTAAGACTTGGCATGTGAGATTTTAACTCGTCCTCTCTCTACTTCAGGGAAACTCATCCATGCCATGGTGGCTCACTTAGACGCTGTCACCTGCTTGGCAGTGGACCCCAATGGCATCTACCTGATGTCAGGAAGTAAGAGACACACACACACACACACACACACACACACACATACATACATACATACATACATACATACACACACATCAACACTTTCAACCTTTGAGCCCTTTCTCCTTTTCTTTGTCTCTGAAACTTCGATTCACTGTTTTCTTTTTCTCTCCCCCCCCCCCCCCCCCCCCCTTCTTTCTCTTCCTCTCTCTCGCCCCCCCCCCCCCCCCCAGGCCATGACAGTTCAGTGCGCCTGTGGAACTTGGACAGCAAGACGTGCGTGCAGGAGATCACCGCCCACCGGAAGAAGTCGGACGAGAGCATCTACGACGTGGCCTTCCACCCGTCCAAGGCCTACATCGCCAGCGCCGGGGCGGACGCGCTCGCCAAAGTCTTCGTGTAGAGCAGCCGCCTCGGAGCGGGATAGAGACCTGGAACCCTCACGCACACACACCACACACACACGCACGCACACACACACGCATACACACACATACATGGACAGACTTGAGAAACAGACTGCTTCACTGCCTTGTGTAACGGTAGCATCCCTGAACACTACAACGAAGCCTCCTCCTCCTGCTCCTGCTCCTGTAGCCCTGGCAGAGCTGATGCTCGCGAGGACTTCCGGCTGAGGGGGAGCCTCTTTTGCTAGGGGGGGCCGACTGCAGCCCCTCCCCTCCCCCCAAACCCCTCTCTCCAGTTTGATCGGAAATCCCCAGACTGGCAAGAGAAACACATACAGACACACACAAAATAACTGAAGTATTGTTTTAACTGTAATTTACTGTGCGTTGCAGCTGGGGGGATTAAATAAAAAAAACAAAGCCAGCTTCTGTAGCCTTTCGAGTGCGTGAAAGCTGGGCAGAAATCGGTTCTGTAGGGGAACCATGGAGTGGTTCTTGAATCATGTGCGTCAGTAGGTCATTTTTTTGGACCTTAGAACCCCACCCAACCCCACCCCACCCCCTCCTCCGCTCTAGACTGGGTGTTTAGTTCTCCATCCCAGTCTCCCCTGCAACTTCTCTTGTAGCATAAAAAGAGAATAGACATACACCTCCTCAGTTCGATCACCCTCATACCTTAGCTATTAGTTTCATGACATTTTGTGTAAAAAAAAAAAAGTATATATATATAAATATATAGTTTTTATAATCCTTTTTATATAAATAAAGACTGCCATAACAGCACTGAAAATTTCAGTTTTTAATTAATTGGAGAGGAAGAGCGTTTGACCATTCTGCCCCCCCCCCCCCAATCCTACTCCCCTCTCTCGGCCTGGTCTTCTGCCGGTGAAGGAAGGCTAGCGTTCCCAGTCGTTCGCTGACTCGGGAACAGATACAGGCCGGATCCGGGGCCGATCCACTCTGGCCACTGTCTGGGTCATGTCTCCCAAAGCTTTCTGTTCCCCTGACCCGTATCCCCCTCATCCCCCCCCCCACCCGTGACTGTAGGACAAGAGGTGCACCCACAGGTCCTGGCTTCTGGAAGAGCTCTTAAAGATTATAAAGTTAACTGCAGCATCCTATCACTATGTGATATTTTTGTACACCTTCTGTATTAGAGTTAATTTATCACAGGGTTTAGACATCTTTGCAAAAAAAAAAAAAAAACGCTATCCGTGTATTTATTTCACAGTTTGGTTAGTCTTGTTCTTTATTTCATGAAAGAGTGCGGTCTTAGGATGTCCGAGATCTTTATTTCATGAAAGAGTGCGGTCTTAGGATGTCTTCGAGATCTTTATTTCATGAGAGAGTGCAGTCTTAGGATGTCCTTGAGATCCGCCTCCTGGAAAGAAGCAGGAGCGGCACTCGTAAATAGAAGATTTGAAAGAAAATGGCGGCTTCCGCACAGCGAAAGAAGCCCCTTGGTGTCGCTACAGATCAGTGCTTTGAAGCATACGGAGGAACTGTTATTTTTGGGGTATTTCTGTTTTTCTTCATTTTTTTTTTGGTTTCTTTTAAACGGAAGGGATTTGAACGGCAACATCCGAGATGAATCACGGTTCTAAGCATCTTGTGTTTGGTTGTACTTTTTCCCTACTTTTATCCTGTAAAACATTTTATTTTCAAACATGCTACAGTTTATGGTGTAACTAAAGATTTTTTTTTTGTTTGTGTAATGCATGATTAATACAATAAAGTATTTTTTCTAGTCTTCCAAAAGGAAAAAAAAAAGTTCTGATCAGTTTGCGAGTTTTGATGAGTTTTGTAAGGTTTTTGATTTACAAACTATGAATCAGCAGATTTTAAAGATTGTACCACATAGCAAAATACCGCTGTTGAAAAGTAATGTATATAAAATGTCTATAATAAATATTAAATGGTGTACCTGTACATACATTAAGACTCCTAGTAGATTTTGTGAGGTCTGGGTAGGTGGATTGTGTGTGTGTGTGTGTGTGTGTGTGGACTGAGTTGGGAAAGTCGAGTGTGTTGTGAAGTTGAATTGTGTTTTCTGAGGTGTCCCTAACCAGCCTTATTCTGTGGGACCATGGAGGTGTGTGTGTGGAGATGTCCCTAACCAGCCTTGTTCTGTGGGACCATGGAGGTGTGTGTGTGTGTGTGTCTGGAGGTATCCTTAACCAGCCGTATTCTGTGGGACCATGGAGGTGTGTGTGTGTGTGTGTGTCTGGAGGTATCCTTAACCAGCCGTATTCTGTGGGACCATGGAGGTGTGTGTGTGTGTGTGTGTGTGTGTGTCTGGAGGTATCCTTAACCAGCCGTATTCTGTGGGACCATGGAGGTGTGTGTGTGTGTGTGTGTGTGTGTCTGGAGGTATCCTTAACCAGCCGTATTCTGTGGGACCATGGAGGTGTGTGTGTGGAGATGTCCTTAACCAGCCGTATTCTGTGGGACCATGGAGGTGTGTGTGTGTGTGTGTGTCTGGAGGTATCCTTAACCAGCCGTATTCTGTGGGACCATGGAGGTGTGTGTGTGTGTGTGTGTCTGGAGGTATCCTTAACCAGCCGTATTCTGTGGGACCATGGAGGTGTGTGTGTGTGTGTGTGTGTGTGTGTCTGGAGGTATCCTTAACCAGCCGTATTCTGTGGGACCATGGAGGTGTGTGTGTGTGTCTGGAGGTATCCTTAACCAGCCGTATTCTGTGGGACCATTTGTATCAGGCTACTCCATGTTTCGTCTTTGATCTCCTCTCTCTGTAAACAATTATGTCTGCTGAGGATTTCCCAAATAGACATATCACTAGAGACCCACTCTCAAAGGACAGCAGCACCTGAGGGTTCAGCGGTGTCTGTTGTAAGGTCATGTCATCCTTACAGGCACACTTCTTGATTTGGTTTGTTCTGTAACTGTATTTGTCTGGTCAAGCAAAGCATTGTCATCTGGCCAAGGGTATCGTCTTATGTAAGACCATCACACTAGTATGCCTCAACACCATGTCGAGAATGCAGACATTTATTTCCGGAACAGTGATGGGTGTTGACTAGGCGAGCATCGGTTGGCTATTAGATTTTGATTGTTTGATCATCCATAACAAGCGGATCAAATTGTAAAAATACCTTGTCCTTTATTGAGAGGAAAGTAATAAATTATGACAGAAATATACAATCATTCTGTTGTCCCCTTCCCACCCTAGGTTCGTAAAGAGGTGAACATGCATATGTAAAGATATACAGAGACAGAAAGGTTACCTGCGCGTGCGAGGCGTCAGTGTCAGAAAGCGGCTAAAAGTAACGAGAGAACAACAAGCACGGCGCAGAGAACCACAAACAGCTGGGCGCTTTCCTCGCCAACCTCACTATTGTGAGCGCCTTTACGACTTAACTATGGACGTGACATTTACTGCCGTCAGTCACACTGGATGGC
>NC_045165.1:6158206-6160706 GCF_900700415.2 Clupea harengus
TCTCTCTCTCTAAAGGGGAAGTGAATGTGGCCTATAGAAGGGCTCTCTCTCTCTCTCTCTCTCTCTCTCTCTCTAAAGGGAAGTGAGTGTTCCCTATAGAAGGGCTCTTCTCTTCTCTCTCTCTCATCTCTCTCTCTCTCTCTCTACTAAGGGGAAGTGAGTGTTCCCTATAGAAGGGCTTTCTCTCTCTCTCTCTCTCTCTCTCTCTCTCTCTCTCTCTGAAGGGGAAGTGAGTGTGGCCTATAGAAGGGCTCTCTCTCTCTCTCTAAAGGGGAAGTGAGTGTGGCCTATAGAAGGGCTCTCTCTCTCTCTCTCTCTCTCTCTCTAAAGGGGAAGTGAGTGTTCCCTATAGAAGGGCTCTCTCTCTCTCTCTCTCTCTCTCTCTCTCTAAAGGGGAAGTGAATGTGGCCTATAGAAGGGCTCTCTCTCTCTCTCTCTCTCTCTCTCTCTCTAAAGGGGAAGTGAGTGTTCCCTATAGAAGGGCTCTCTCTCTCTCTCTCTCTCTCTCTCTCTCTCTCTCTCTAAAGGGGAAGTGAGTGTTCCCTATAGAAGGGCTCTCTCTCTCTCTCTCTCTCTCTCTCTCTAAAGGGGAAGTGAGTGTTCCCTATAGAAGGGCTCTCTCTCTCTCTCTCTAAAGGGGAAGGGCTCTCTCTCTCTCAAGGGGAAGTGAGTGTACCCTATAGAAGGGCTCTCGCTCTCTGAAGGGGAAGTGAGTGTGGCCTATAGAAGGGCTCTCTCTCTCTCTCTCTCTCTCTCTCTAAAGGGGAAGTGAGTGTGACCTATAGAAGGGCTCTCTCTCTCTCTCTAAAGGGGAAGTGAGTGTGGCCTATAGAAGGGCTCTCTCTCTCTCTCTAAAGGGGAAGTGAGTGTTCCCTATAGAAGGGCTCTCTCTCTCTCTCTCTCTCTCTCTCTAAAGGGGAAGTGAGTGTTCCCTATAGAAGGGCTCTCTCTCTCTCTCTCTCTCTCTCTCTCTCTAAAGGGGAAGTGAATGTGGCCTATAGAAGGGCTCTCTCTCTCTCTCTCTCTCTCTCTCTCTCTCTAAAGGGGAAGTGAGTGTTCCCTATAGAAGGGCTCTCTCTCTCTCTCTCTCTCTTCTCTCTAAGGGGGAAGTGAGTGTTCCTATAGAAGGGCTCTCTCTCTCTCTCTCTCTCTCTCTCTCTAAAGGGGAAGTGAGTGTTCCCTATAGAAGGGCTCTCTCTCTCTCTCTCTCTCTCTCTCTCTCAAGGGGAAGTGAGTGTACCCTATAGAAGGGCTCTCGCTCTCTGAAGGGGAAGTGAGTGTGGCCTATAGAAGGGCTCTCTCTCTCTAAAGGGGAAGGGCTCTCTCTCTCTAAAGGGGAAGGGCTCTCTCTCTCTCTCTCTCTCTCTCTAAAGGGGAAGTGAGTGTGGCCTATAGAAGGGCTCTCTCTCTCTCTCTCTCTGAAGGGGAAGTGAGTGTGGCCTATAGAAGGGCTCTCTCTCTCTAAAGGGAAGGGCTCTCTCTCTCTCTCTGAAGGGGAAGTGAGTGTGACCTATAGAAGGGCTCTCTCTCTAAAGGGGAAGTGCTCTCTCTCTCTTACCTCTGTTACCCGCTGAGATGGGCTTCTTTGGAAGCTTCTTCACCACCGCTGCTTTCTTCACTGGAAGAAAAAACAGTCTGCTGTCAAAACTGATTATTATACACAAAGGCTGTGTGTGTGTGTGTGTATGTGTGTGTGTGTGGGGGTATATGTGTGTACGTGTGTGTGTGGGTGTGGGTGTATGTGTGTATGTGTATGTGTGTGTATGTGTGTGTGTGGGTGTGTGTGTATGTGTGTGTGTGTGTGTGTGTGTGTGTGTGTGTGTGTGTGTGTGTGTGTGTGTGTGTGTGTGTGTGTGTGTGTGTGTGTGTGTACCTGGAACTGGTCCTGGTGGCACGGGTGCAGCAGTGCTGGTCTGACTGGAGACCTCCAGAGGTGGACTTACCCACTCTGAGCAAAATTCAGACACAATTAAGAAATCAGAAAATAAAGCGAAACAAAATCTTCAAGTGTATTAATCTGATGCACAGAAATGACACCAATAAACAACCAATGTGCAGAATGTGTAGTAGCAATTGTTCAATAGGTTTGACAGGGCAGAAAACCAACACGGTGCAGAGATCAAGATAACTTGTGAAATGTCTCCCCCTACTGGTGACAGTGAAAGACGCAGTCCATCTGGAGAGCGGCTGAGAATGCACTCCGTGGGAGTAGGAACTGAGGTAGTTGGCTCTGCCCTGCAGCTTGTGCACCATCAGGGACCCGCCAGAGGTCCCGATAACTCCCCTATAAGAGACGATAAGGGAAGAGAACAACAGCATTAGCTGAGGAAGCAAATTGTACTCACCCTTTACAAAAACTTAAAAAACAAAAACAAAATCTTACAATTCCCGAAAGCCTAATGTGCAGACACCTGCGCGCATTTGAAACCACATGTATGTTTTTTGGCGTGTGTTTGTGTGTGTGAATGACAAAAAATGAAAAAGGTTTATACGTATGTAC
>NC_045165.1:6165706-6178206 GCF_900700415.2 Clupea harengus
CCTCTCTTTCTTCTCTCCTCCATGTTCAGTTTCTGGGATACTGAAAATACTAACCCACCTTTTAATCTTTCTTAATAGCCTCATTGAATGACATGATACTTGCGCTTTGAAACAAGGGTTTACTTTATGCACCTGGCTCTGGCTGGAGTCAATGTTTTTGTTGAACAAAATCCCCTTATTTCCTGGATCCCCGTCGCTAGAGGATATTTTGGGAATTAACACTGAATTCTATTATGGTACGGCGCTTCTAGGGAAGCCACTGATAAAATGCTAATCAGGACAGATGAATAGGTGGTTTATGTGTACGTATGAATATGGGAAGTGGAAAGATAAGAGGCTCTACTTAATGTGCAGAGATATGGAGGTGGATGTTTCAGAACTTTTCGTTTGAGGTAGAACGTTTTTTCTCAAGCTCAGTCAAGCGAGGTCAAGTCCCAGATTAGCGACTTCGGGGCAGTGTTGGTCCCCTTCCTCTTCCTCTCTCTCGCTCGCTCGCTCTCTCTTTCTCATTATTTTCACAGAGAAGGACACTCCAGGACAGTTGACACAAAGCTATGTCCTTGTCCAAAGCTGATTCTTTTGGATTCACTTCAAGGCAATTCCAAGTTATCGTGACATAGTTGGGCATATTTTTTCAATACTGTTTACACGTAAATAAGCGTGAGAAGACTTTGTCCAAACAGCTGGATAAGAAATTATTTTGAGAATTTCAAAATAAGAGCTTGTGAGAACTGTCAACACCAAAGCTTTGTTTGGACTCTGTCAATGTTTGTAACATACGTATGTGTGACCTTCACTTTTGACCAAGGCCCCCCCCCCACACACACACACACACACATACACACACACACGTGACACACACGTGACACACACACGCACACATACACACATACAAACATACACACACATAGACACATACATACATACATACATACATACATACATACATACATACATACATACATACATACATACAGTACGTATACACATACATACATGCATACAGAGGCAGTATCTTACTTTCAGAGACATCTTACTTTAAACTGATTGGACTCTCAAAACAACATAAGACAGGACCAACTCAAACTCACATGGTTTTGCTTTTGGAATGAAGTCTAGTGTATAGTGCAGAAATGGCAAACACATACACCCTCTACTGTCTTCCCAGGTATTGCATGGTGCTCACTGACTGAGCGCTCAGAAATGCACTGATTACTCATAAAAACATGCATGACCATGACTGGGGCAGGAGTTTTCTTACACAGATGATGGTACTACTAATAAAAGAGGAAGGGAAAAACACTTTATTACAATCACAATGCAGTAACCTGCTTCTGCAGACAAACAGCTTCTTTTGTACAAAGCTTTTTACATAAGACATCACCAATCAGCAGCTTTTTACATAAAACATCACCGATCAGCAGCTTTTTACATAAGACATCACCGATCAGCAGCTTTTTACATAAGACATCACTGATCAGCAGCTTTTTACATAAAACATCACCGATCAGCAGCTTTTTACATAAGACATCACCAATCAGCAGCTTTTTACACAAGACATCACCGATCAGCAGCTTTTTACATAAGACATCACCGATCAGCAGCTTTACAAATGAGAAAATACTGAAGGTAAAAAAAAATCCAACCAAGAAAACGTGGTGACTCTAAATTATCTTATGAGTGTTTTATGATGATTATAACACTAGTGATTTGTAGTGCATTCAACCCTTATGACACATATTATAACAGCACTATTTAGGGTTTATAACAGTGCTTTGTGGGAGTTGTTCTGCAGTGTGTGAGATGGTGTGATGTAGAGCATTCGGAGGTGTTGTGGGATGTTACACTGTGTGTATTTACTGTCCTCATAGGCGCCCAGTGTTGTGGGATGTTGCGCTGTGTGTATCTACTGTACTGTGTATCGCTAAAATCTTATCAATTCCCAGGGATGAGCATTGATAAAATGTTATCGATTCCGATCCCATTTTCGATTCTGCTTATCGATTCGATTCCTTATCGATTCTTTTATTGATTCTCATTGGGCAAGGAAAAAGAGTACAAACGGGTTTATTAACATTCATTTTCTTTCATATAATAATCTCTGAATAGATGATGCACAGCATATACAGTATATATGTATACATATACATATTTTAAATAACCAAAAACAAACCTAAGAATAGGTCAACAAACTCTCAAAGTGGAAATGGAGATTATTCATATAGTGAAAGCTTGTTTACACAATGAAACAAATGGCACTAACACAATAGACAGGGTCTGGAGGAGTTTACCTTCGATATTAACAGGTGAAGCGCTAACGTTAGCTGTGCTGCTGTTGCTTGGTTGAGATCCATTAACGTTATCGTCACTCCGTAGCGCAACGAAAACGTGACATTCCTGCAAAGTTCTTGCATGCTGTGTGGACAAATGTTTCTGCATATTGGTAGTATTTCCCCCCTTTGACGAAATAGACGCTTTGCAAGCATTGCAAGTGGCCCTGTGGTCATCTTTTCGCGTGAAATATAACCACACTTTTGAACTCCTCTGCCCAGACGCCATGTTGGCTGCGTGCGTGTGACGTCATCTCGCATGCGCAACGCTATACAGTAATCGATAGCGGGATCGTTAAGGACTTTGGCTTACAATCCCAAGGAATCGATCCACTTCGAACCGGTTCTCAACAAGAGCCGGTTCTCGATTCCCATCCCTAGCGCCCAGTGTTGTGGGATGTTGCGCTGTGTGTATCTACTGTCTTCATAGGCGCCCAGTGTTGCGGGATGTTGCGCTGTGTGTATCTACTGTCTTCATAGGCGCCCAGTGTTGCTTGATCGCCGTTTGAAGCTGTGCAGGGCGGGGGCACTGGAGCCCACCAGGGGGTTACGGGAGCAGTCTGTCTGACGGTTTCCCACCTCCTCCTCCTCTTCCTCACCCCTCTTTCCCCTTACCCCCGCCTCCCTCTCCAGGGGCTTGCTGTTGCCGTTCGAGCTGCACCCCATCTCCACCCCAGAATCCCACCCTCCACCATGGGGCTTGTCCCCGAGGAGGGGCTCCTTGAAGCGGTCCAGGTTGATCTGCACCTCGTCCGGAGCCAGGCCCAGCGGGTGGCGGCGGGCCCCGGCCTCTCGGCCCGTCGGCGGGGTGGGGGAGCGCATCTGCGGCAGGGGCCGCCGCCGCCGCAGGCAGGGGAAGAGCTCGCGCAGGTCGCTGCGGAACTTGGAGCTGAGGCCGATGTAGATGAAGGGGTTGTAGAAGCTGGCCGACTTGGCGAAGAGGCTGGCCAGGAGCCCGTTGAGCGGAGGCACGTGGTAGCCCAGCGCCGACCACATGGACATGACGGCGTACGGGGACCAGGCCAGCAGGAAGGCCGCGCACAGCAGCAGAGACACCTGCAGGGAGAAGGAGAGAGAGAGAGAGAGGGAGACTGTTAACATAGGAGGAGGAGGAGGAGGAGGAGAGGCAGGATGAGAGGGGGGAGGTAGGAGGAAGAAAGGAAAGACACCTGCAGAGAAACACAGGGAGATGAAGTCAATAAGATGGGAGGATAGACAATGTGGGAGGAGAAAGAGAGAAGAGAACAGCAGTAGAGAGAACAGGAAAGAGGGAGGCCAGGGAGGAGTGGAAACTCAGGACAACTCTTCGGTTTAGGCCATTATGTGGAGGTGTTTCAGTGGGAGTCAACAGTGGCAATCAGTCGTGTTTATGTAACATTCTCATTTCCCTGATGGTGAACGAACCCTTTTTGAAAAGAGAAAAAAACTGCTGGAAAAGAGAAACTGAAAATAACCTTCTTGCTGGTGAGTAAAAACAGGTGTTTTTTTTTTAGGTCTAAACTGCCACACATCTAAAAGGGTTCTAACAAAGAATGTTTATTCAGAGAGTTCTAAGAAGAACCTCACAGGACATCTTCGAGGCGTGGAGGGGGTTACCTGTGTTATGGCTCTCTCGATCTTCCTCTGCCTCTCGCTGACCTCCCCGCCCCGGCTGCTCTTGTGGCTGGCGCTGACCGTACGCATGATGGACACGTAGGTGAACACGATGATGGACACGGGCAGGAAGAAGTTGAACAGGAAGATGAGGATGACGTAGAGCCTGTAGGCCACTGAGAACCTGGCCTGGGCCCAGTCGATCTCACAGGTGCCATACCTGCGTGCTGCAGGGCAAAGGAACAAACTCGACTTAAACTCTCCAGCGGTTATAAATGCTTGAAAATGCTATTGGCCTTCATTTTGAGATGTACACGGTACAAATCGTATGGTGATGTTTTACCCCTCCAAAAGTTGTCAAAAGACAATTATTTACAGCTCAGCACTGTATCGCTTAAGAGGTGCTATCTGCAATGGAATCTGAATCTGTCAGTGAGCTATAAATCTAGAATGGCCAAGCCAAAGATGGAAAGCTAACAGTTATCAGGGGTTAACTGGGGCTACAGGGAGCTAAAAGATGACAAGGAACAGGAAAGTCTTGTTTAAAGCATGAAGAGTGTGAAGAGCTAGAGAGAACAGGCCATAGGCCATGACGAGATGGAGAGAGCGATCTCTGGTTGGCTACCTTTGTAGCTACCCCACCCCAGCAGTGGAGCTCCTGACCAGAAGAGGGCGCTGAGCCAGATGACGCTGATCACGACGAAGATGTTGCGCCTGCTGAGGTGATGGGCTGCAACACCAGACAAACAAACAGAGTTAGAGGGAGGTCTGAAAATGTCAGGAGAGAAATCTGTGAAAGCAAGAACTGGCTACATCCTTAACACTTTAGTTCAGTACTGTGCACTAAATCTACACTTTCTAAAAAAAAAAAAAAATCAATCATTTCAACCATCTGTGAAAAAGATGAAATGTTAAACATTTAAACAAAGACCTCATAGAATTGGATTGGATTTGGGGGTTTTGCCATTTTGCTTGTAAAGCACTTGACCTAACTAGGGGTGGATGTGTGCACGTTTGTACTTTATGTTTGCTTGTTTGTTTTAAGCACTTCCCACATCACGAGCCTGTTTGCTCTCTCCAGCGGCCGGCAGAGACAATCTCTCAGTGGTTTGCGGTCAGCCCGGGAGAGAGGGGAAGTACCGGACGACACTGATGGCTGTCAGCGTGTTGATGCTGATGAGGCCGAAGAGCAGGATGCGGTCACCTTGGGAGAGAGGGGAAGTACCCGTGGGCCGCTAACCGCTTGTGTCCTCACCCCACACACCTGCACCGAGAGGACACGGCTTACGGACCGGGCGGGGATAGAAGGGATTTCTTGGCATGGGACAGAGGCTCGCATACCGTGGTGAGGCTGGCATCCTTTGATGTAGCGGACGACACTGATGGCTGTCAGCGTGTTGATGCTGATGAGGCCGAAGAGCAGGATTAGGAAGCCGTCCACCTGGCACACAGGGGCAAACCAAACAGCCCTGAAATTAGGGTGGCACGCTCTCTCTCTCTCTCTCTCTGTCTCTCTCTGTCTGTCTCTCTCTCTGTCTCTCTCTCTCTCTGTCTGTCTGTCTCTCTCTCTGTTTGTATCTCTCTCTGTCTCTCTCAGTCTCTCTCGCCCACCGGTGTGCCCGCGTGCCCTGAGGCTGGGGTGGCACCGCCCGTCACCTTACTTTGCCCTGACGTTCGGTGCCAGCGGGGCCAGGTAGATTAGAGGATAAGGAGGAACACAATGTAACTCCTGGCGATATGAGCACCCCTGTCCATCTGTCCACTGCCTGATATAGCACATGCAATTTGGGTTCCAGAGTTTAGGGAGCAGGGGAACAAAGCTTAGATTGCAAACACAACCAACGACTCTGGGTTCATAGCCTCTACTGTGCATGTCTGTGTTGAGGTTTTTTTCATGCCTTTGGGGGGATGATGGTGTTTGGAGAGGGAAGAGGCAGATGCGTGGGACATCTAGAGCCTTTTCTGTCCTACAAAGTGGAAACTATAGATTTTCTGAGGCTTGATACTATAGAAACTATAGATTTTCTGAGGCTTGATTTATCCGAATATTCGCAGAATATTTGGAACTTTTAAGAATATTTGGATCCATGCACAACCTCAAAATACTTCTCCCTCAGTTTCAAAATATCCTACAACTAATAGCTTTACCTGGCAGGTCCAGAAGGTCTGAAATAGGTACCCATCATCCCTGAAGACGTTGAAGACTTCTAGGATACCACGGGAATATCCAAACATAGCAATCCCAGCATCAGATATGGCCAGGTTCATAGTGAGACAGTCCTGGGCTTGCAGTGTGTGTAACCGCCTGGTCAACAGCAAAATCACCACTCCATTGCCAAGCCAAGACAGCCATCCTACAAAACAATACAAATACACCCTCACTCTCACATCTGTCAAGGAGGTTTATGTCAAAAGATACTCCTGTTTTCCCTTTCTCCATTCTATGAAGTTTGCCATTAATAGGGATTGTTTCTTCAAATAGCTTTGAAGTAAAGCTTCAAAGAGCAGGCAAGACTTCTTTCAAGCCTCTCCACTCCTGTGAGTGTTCTGTTCTACACACGAGGAGCACTATTTTAATCCTACAAACATACCATTCATACCCGCACATCCAAAAACAGACACTACCTACCCCCAAGTCTGTGTACTTCTCAAACAACTTTATCTCCATGTAGGGAATAAGAACCACACAGCAGACCAAACTGGTGTCAAGTTTGACCATTACCCAGTATCAGCAGATAGACTCCTATGGCAGTTTCTCCCTCGTCCGACACGCGGTACACAGACACGTTCACCATCAGGTCGTCTTGGAGATCCATCTTCAGAGCGCCCTTGAGCTTTTAGCGAGCGTTTGTGTCTCTTTGAGAGGAGCTATTCGGATGCACTAATTTCAGACCGTTGGCCCTCTTCCCCCAACACAGGTCCAGTCCTGCAGCTAACTAGCGGTTAGCTAACTAACCACAACAAGGAGGAAGGCTGGAGGACGTCTAATCTGTCTGTTTCCTTAGATCGCTTGGCAGCGGCCGGTGTTGTTGGAGGGTGGCGCAGCACTACTGGCCTTAATCTAGCCCATAAGGTAAAGCCGTCTGGAAAGGCCATACAGATGCACTGGCAGCGTTACATTAATCCCCTAATCTTGTTAGGGCATGAGCCGGACAGACGGCAAGGCCTTAGAGATCTCCAAGTGGGACAGGAAACCACCAGTGAGCCACTTACCCCTTCAGTCACCACGCCATCTTCTGACAGCAGTCACTCAAGCTCGTCACACGGATTCCCCTCATTGTGTGACTTCAATCGCAGACACAGTACTTCCTTGTCTTAGAAAGGAAACCCAGATGACATACCCTTAAACCGTCACACTTTACAAACTATCTACTTCAAACACTGACCCCTTCTACATGACACACTTACTGTACATAAGAGCTGAAGCATGATCCCTCACACACATATCCTAGACACTAACCTCTTAAATCTAAAAAAAAGGATTCATATTTCATCTCCATTCATTTAGTACTTTTACCTAAGGCAATGTACGAGCGATGTGTACTTCACATTTTTTGCTTGTCAGTTGATAGGGTACCGCAAAGATGCGCAGTCATGAGCCAATCAGATTGAGCCATGAGGAAAGCATCCATACAGTGAGCAGAGAGATCTTAGGGTCTTTGGGGGTCATGACAGAGACAGTGGTTCATCTTTGCTTTGAAGTGTTAATCTTTATTTGTTGTGAGAGTTTAGCATCTGAGTTAGACAAACATTACAGTATCGTAAACATTATAAAATACATGGAATATGAGAGAGGTGATCTGAGAGATCTGAAGAGCTGATCGCCGAGGCAGAGAGAGATCCTGACTGAGTTGGGTGGAGAGAGAACGAGGAGCTGAAGGGGGGGGGTGTCTTCTGATCCCAGTTTTCTATTATTTCTGTCCGAGCTCGGAGAGCTGGGGAAGCAATAAAGACAGTTCATGAAAACTCACTTTCTCTATCTGTCACACACACATACACACAACTACAACAGAGAGAGTAATCCCACATTGGGTATTATTTGTGGAATTACAATAGCCATTTCATTTGAACCCTGATTAACAGAGTTCATGTATTATCCATTTTCAAAAGCCCAAATCACAGCATCCAAAGTCACTGCTTAGCTGTGATGGACGAGGTTGACTATAGGCGGGCATAAACACCCAGTTCCCACTGTGTTGGGATTCAAAACAATGTCCAATGTTCAGTTTTACTCCGAATAGACCTCATGTCCCAAAAGCAGCTTCTGGACATCTGGACGGAGCGGGGGAGGACAACAGCGTCCTACAACAATAAACCAGTCTGAGGCTGCAGACACAAATACATGTATCCATGCAAACACACACACCCACACACACCCGCACACCCACGCACGCACGCACAGAGGGATTCCTAAGCCAATTGTGCCTATTGAGGTCAGTTGAGGTGGACATACCTGTTTGAGGAATTGAGCGGCGTTGAAAAGCTCACTACAGCCGTAGAAGACACGCTTTCCCTGCCTGGCCTACAAATACACACACACACACACACACACACACAGAGAGACAAACAAAGACTTAAGCCATTTGACCTCACGCCAGCTCATTCAGGCAATTACATGAATGAAATGTATTTAGGTCTCTGGGACTGACCACCATGAGTGACTTACCTTCGTGTAATCAACAAGATTTTGATACTCAATGTAATTGCCTCCGCCAACCACAAAGACAATAGCCTGCAACAAGAATATGACACTGGATTAGCATGACAGAATGAGAAAGGACCCAAATTCCTCATTGTCTCATTATATGTCACAAAAACTAGTCATGACAAATCCACTGCAATGAGAAGGACGAAAAACATTAGAGACACACTGCTGTTTCTGTTTTACATTCTTCAGGGCTTTTGTTTTGTGACATTAATTCATTAATTAATTTATTTATATGTTCATTAGAACTTTTTTCAGCAAACTGTAAATACAGACAGGCTGTACTACATTTCTGTGGTGATGACAGATTCAAAGATAAATATAAAATACTATGGAGTTAGAATAGTTTCAGAATTCACAAATAAAGGTCAACCGATTCACATTTCTTTACAGACTAACGAACTTGCATCAACAAACCGCTCCCCATCCCTGCGTTTATTTGTGGATTCTTTCCTGATTCACGGCTTGATTCACAAATTCACTTTATTTTTCAAAAATGGACATTCTCTGCAGCCTATCAGATGTCTTACAATTACAGCCAATCACATCCACGTAAATTCGAGGGCATGACTGAATGTGACCACATCGCATTACATCTGCGCCGTGTGCAGTTACATTGACATTTATATGTGAATCAGGTTATACATTTGTGAATCGTTTTGAAATGTATTTGTGAATTTTTAAACTATTCTAACTCCATAAAATAAACACTAATTAACCAACTGAATATCTAAATAAGGTGGAACATGACACATTGCGGTACTGTCAATACCAATACCTAATAAAAAATAACAACAACAACCTTCCCAGGTTTACGCATCCAGCAATCATAACCATGCAGGTCAGCTCTAATCCATGTTATATCAGTGCAACCAAGGCCTTGGCTTTGTTTCTGCTCTGGGAGAGAGGTTTAATCCCTAAAGGTGTGATGGGGGTGAGGGTGGGGGTGGGGGGGTCTGGAGGGATTTCTGGTGTCCCTCTAAGGCCAGGTCATGTTAGCAGATCATGGCCACCAGGAACTCTAATCCAGATTTAAGCACAAACAGACATAAGGGCCATCGCCATGGGAACGTGGCTTAGGCAGTTTAGAGCCTTGAGAGGGTTCCCACATCAACACTTTGTCTCATACAGGCACGCACGCACGCATAGACACAGACACGCGCACACACACACACATACACACACAGACACAGGCACGCACACACGCACGCACACACCACAAGACAACTCACCTCCTGAAATGGGTTCTTGTTTCTTGGAATGGAACTGTGTGCGACAGTGACATTGAGAGGAGAGAGAGACAGGTAGAGCAGAGAAGGGGAATTTCAGTTCAAATGTTCAGTCCATTACAGCAGGATGTGTGCACATGAGAAACACATGTTGGCCATGCTCTCAGCATCACTGCTCCTTTGTATTCATGAGCAGATGAGCAGATACACAGGCCACGGAGGTATGGGGATGATTTAGCTTGGGCCTTCTGCATGAGGCCAACACAGTAAATGTACTGTGTAAATGGGAGCAGGATGTAGGTAGTCTATCTGTGTGTGTGTGTGTGTGTGTGTGTGTGTGTTGCCTCTGCAACTCTCCAGCTCTTACCTGTCGTTGCCTCGCAGCATCTTTGGGTCGAAGTAGCGGTAGTCGTCCGTCTCCTGGGAAACACAAGAGGGAGAGATGAGGAGTCTGCCTGTGAAGAGCAATGACTGGCCTCCATTCCATACCGTTTCCATACCATCATCCATCCAGCACCACTTCATCTGTCTGCATTAAAGGCCATCTCCTGGGCCATCCTCTCCCTGCCTCTCTCTCTGTCCCTCTCACTTTCTCTCCCTCTCACTTTCTCTCTCTCTCACTTTCTCTCTCTCTCACTTTATCAAACGCAGCCCAGCTCACAGACCCAAGATTAAACACACAGACTCACCTCAGCCTTCATGGCCTCCTCATATGTGCATATGTGTGTATTACTGTGAGTGACTCTGTGTGTGTGTGTATTACTGTGGGTGACTCTGTGTGTGTGTGTGTGTGTGTGTGTGTGTATTACTGTGAGTGACTCTGTGTGTGTGTGTGTGTGTGTGTGTGTCTTACTGTGGGTGACTGTGTGTGTGTGTGTGTGTGTGTGTGTGTGTGTGTGTGTGTGTATTACTGTGAGTGACTGTGTGTGTGTGTGTGTGTGTGTCTTACTGTGGGTGACTGTGTGTGTGTGTGTGTGTGTGTGTGTGTGTGTGTGTGTGTGTGTGTGTGTGTGTGTGTGTATTACTGTGGGTGACTGTGTGTGTGTGTGTTTGTGTGTGTATTACTGTGGGTGACTGTGTGTGTGTGTTTGTGTGTGTGTGTGTGTGTGTGTGTGTGTGTGTGTGCATATATGTCAATGTGTGCAGAGGAGACAGGTGATGAAACGCACACACACACCTCGCTCCTCAAGGACCATTTCCTGCACTTGGAGCTCCTTTAAGAGCCGCCAGAGCAGACATTGTTCATGGGCTGTGGTCGCCGGGGGTGGGGTGGGGTGGGTGGGGTTTGAGCGGTGGACTATATCCCCTGTCTGTCCTCCCTTTTATCCTACCCTCATCTCCACCCAACCCCATCCACCCCACAGCCTCATCTCCACCCTCCTCAACCACCCAACCCCATCCACCCCAGAGCCTCATCTCCACCCTCCTCAACCACCCAACCCCATCCACCCCAGAGCCTCATCTCCACCCTCATCTCCACCCAACCCCATCCACCCCAGAGCCTCATCTCCACCCAACCCCATCCACCCCACAGCCTCATCTCCACCCTCATCTCCACCCAACCCCATCCACCCCAGAGCCTCATCTCCACCCTCATCTCCACCCAACCCCATCCACCCCACAGCCTCATCTCCACCCAACCCCATCCACCCCACAGCCTCTCCACCCTCATCTCCACCCAACCCCATCCACCCCAGAGCCTCATCTCCACCCTCATCTCCACCCAACCCCATCCACCCCACAGCCTCTCCACCCTCATCTCCACCCAACCCCATCCACATCCGTTGACTCCATATGTACAACAACCCCCCCCCCCCCCCCCCAAGATAATATGAATAGGTTATTTAGTGATTCATATCATGTATCACTGTGTGCCTAAAGTTTGTTATTTCAAATGATACAATTTTGCCACTGAAATCAATGTGTCAAAAATGCCACATGATATTAATGAAATGCCACTCAGGTTACGAAAATGCCGCAAAATGGGTTACAAAAATGCCAATACAGCTGCCGCTCTCTCCCTCTCTCTCGAACACATACTTCACCGCCAGCTCGTTGAAAGAGGAGCTCCCGCCGCGCTCTGCCAGCTCAGGAGGAGAGAGAGAGAGAGAGAGAGAGAGAGAAAGAGAGAGAGAGAGCGGGATGCCCAGAATATTTGTGCTATCGGCTTTCGGGCGGATAACAAGCCCGGGCTGTGCCATGGTGCTGTGCTTCAGTGAGGGGAGGAGTGAAGAAGAGATGGGTAGAGAGAGAGAGGAAGGGAGGGATACAGGGAGAGAGGGGGAGAGAGAGAGAGAGAGAGAGCTGGGAGAGAAGAGTTTGGGAAGAGCTGAAATTGTTTTCCCACACAAAAAAGCTGATAGATGACACCTGAGATGGAGAGTTGTGGGTATGGAGAGAGAGTGTGAGTGTGTGTGTCTGGATGTATGTATGTGTGTGTGTGTGTGTGTGTGTGTGTGTGAGAATAAGAGAGAGAGAGAGAGAGAGAGAGAGAGAGGGTCTGCTGAATCTGGCCAAAGCTTCGCTGGCCTGCCTAACAACAGCATCATTGTGCGGCCCACTGTAACTCGGTAACTCCAGTAGCTGAGAAAATGATAATATTGTTTATGTCCAATTCAGCTTTGGCCGGCTGTGGGAGGGGAG
>NC_045165.1:6183206-6188206 GCF_900700415.2 Clupea harengus
CACAGACACAGATATCCTTCTCTAACACACACACACACTTTCTTGGGAGCGCTCACACACACACACACACACACACACACACACACACACACACACACACACACACACACACACACACACACACACACACCCCAGAAGGGAAGCAGGAGGGGGCCCTTGGCTTCAACAGAGCGGCATTATTGCAGCTACAGGAGTAATAATGCTTGGCCGGGGCTTCAAAGGGCAGCAGCGCTCCTGAAGTCTGCGCTGCATGTGTCCCGCGGAACAATGAGGCTTTTGACTGCTGGCCGAGATGCCACCGCTCTCCCGTGTTATGCGGACGAGTCCGGCCCGCTTTATGAAACTTCGTGGACCTCTGCTACCGTTTCCTGGAGCTCTCCTGAGGCTCTCATGCCCTGGTGTTTGACGCCATTGATCACGAGTGATTGAATGTGTGTGTAAAGTGTGTGTGTGTGTGTGTGTGTGTGTGTGTGTGTGTGTGTGTGTGTGTGCGCGCGTGTGTGTGTGTGAATGAGGGACGCTCACCTCTGATGGGGGCATCGGCGCGGTGATGTAGAAGATCAGGAACAGTCTCATCTTGTCCTCTGGCGTTCCCGCTATGGAGCAAACACAACACACACCAAATGAGCACCACACACACACCACAAATCAACTCCCATTTCAGTTAGATACACTAGTTACATTACAAATACACTTCAGAAACACAGCATGCAGGAAAAAGCGGACATTGCCTGAACCACCAGCTTTGGGACTTAAACTACAAACCTCCCAATGAATGGATCCTCTGAACCCCCTTGGACCCCCATATGGCACATAAGCTTAATTCCTACAGTGCCATCCATTACACTCACCGGTGACAGATCTGACATGCGCCCCCCCCCCCCCCACCCCAACACACACGTTCCCTGACTGGCGGTGGCCAGAGTCTGTTCTCCCCTGTCTGCCATCCTCATCATCATCATCATTATCATCATCATCATCCCTGATGAAGCAGGGGATCTTGACCATGTGGTCCATGAGGCTCTAACCCCCCCCCCCCCTTCCTCCCCCCCAAGGCCTCTCTTCACTGAATCCCCCACCACCCAAGCCCTCTATGATGGCAGATGTGATGGCGAAAGCCGCCTCTGTCCCCCCCCTCTGCTCAGAGACATGATAAATGACACCCAGCCATGTGTCGGCTAAGCCCCACATTAGCGCTCAGGGTCACCCATTAGGGCTCAGGGTCTCCAGCGCCCCGAGGGGCTTCTCCTGTGGCCGCCGGGGCCCCCTAGCGCGGCCTATTTCAGCGGAGGAATGTGAGTGAGGGAGTGGGGAGTAGCTGCTCCCCGACACGCTCCCAGTCGGCCCGGTGAAGACTCCGAAATAAACCGCCCTCGGCTGCCCGGCCGACAGACTGTGTCGTCACCTGGGTCGCTTCAACTGCTAATGGAAAGCAGACCAGGAGGCTTTAAATGTTATTACAGCTATCTTGATGAATTAGCCATTGAAATGTCTGTTAAAAAGCCACGACCTTGACAACTATGAAGGTACACTGGAAGGTCAGCGCCCCACCCCCACCCACCAACCGTAGAACATTTATCTTCATCTGTTCCCTGCCGACGTGTAAGAAAGCACAAGACAGAGGCGGTGCCACATCCATCTCTGGACACTCTATGAGACACAACACAAAAGAGACTGGAAACAAAGTAACAGACATATACAGAACGGTGCAGCAGCAAGGATCTAACTGCCTTTCAACACCGTCAAAACAGCTAGCTGTGTGGTCCGTTAAGGCTAGCACTGCAATTTTACAATGATCTACTGCACAAAACAACAGGCCCAGTACTGAGTGATAAAGCACCGTAGCAGGCCTAGAAAAAAGCTGACCAACTGTTCAGGGATCAGTACTAAAGCCTCAGTGGTCATGCTGGTGCAGCGCCTCTGCTCTGCTGGGGTGCTTTCAGTGAGCGGGGCGGAGCTCGTGTGTCTGATAAAGGTGGAGAAAAACCTGGCGGCCCTCTTGCCAATCTCACCCATCGCTCCAGAGATCTCTTGGACGCCGCTGAAAGCACGCACTGTTCAGAAAAGGACACACATTTCTTCGCAGCCAGACATCTCCCTGCTTCTTCCCCTCCCTCCCTCCCTCCCTCCCTCCTTCCCTCGTTCTCTCTGCTTTCCCTCTGGCTCTCATCCCTCCATTCTTCTCCTCCCTGGCAGCACTCACCCCATTCTCTCCTCATCTGCGCGGCGTTTGGGAGAGACCGGACCGCATCTCCACAGGGACCGCTTGTCCTGCGACAGCTAAGTGGCCGCAGTAAGTTCACCCAGAGGATGATGGGACGGCTCGGGGCAAAACAGGAACACACTGATCTCCCTCTTGAGGTTTGGGTTAGGGGAGCGATGCCCAGCTGTCACTGTTTATGAGTTACATCCACGCTGCCTTCCCCTTTTGTCTTGCACTGGGCAAAATTCAACATTTCATACAGTCTTGTGTGTGTGGGTCTGTGTGTGTGTGTGTGTGTGTGTGTGTGTGTGTGTGTGTGTGTGTGTGTGTGTGAGAGAGAGAGAGAGAGATTGTGTGGGGATGACCTTTGACCTTAGGCTCACATACCGTCCGGGTCGCTGATAATGTCCAACAGGGACTTGTCCAATGTTGATTTGCTCATCAGCTTCTCCTCGTACTCGAAGTAAACATCCAGTTTACGTGACTGAGGGACACATAACCAAACACGGCATAAGTTCAGCCGGAATATTTATGTGTATTTATTTATAATGTGGGTGTATATATGTTTATATATGTATACACACACAAACACACATGACAGAGCACACAGTGTGTGTGAGTGTGTGTGTGTGTGTGTGTGTGTACCTTGATGTGGTCAAGCACCGCTGTGGCCACGTTGGTATGAAGGTCGATTAACCTCTTCTTCTCCAGGAGCTCTGGGAGGGAACTGAGTGAACACACACATATATAATCAAAATGCCAGAGAAAAGACCACACACACACACACACCCACTCAGACGCACACACACTCAAACGCACACTGATGGAGATCATTTCCGAACACTCTTAATGACTTAAGAATATAATAAATCAAGTGCCTTGTATTATTAATGACCTTATATGAATCATGTACTTATGTAAGCAGGAACATAGCTTTTCTGTGTTTCTGTGTGTGTGTGTAACTTAGATTATTAGGTGCCACTTAGTCTGCATAAGTACTACAAGAGCATGTTTAGAGGTGATAAGCTTCTTCCAACCTTGTGCAAAACTGCCATCCTTGCAATATAGGGAGCCTCAGACGTCAGAGATCCACCATGTGGTTATCCCTGCTGAACGCTAAACTTCTGTCTGTATAAACCTTGTGCGATGTGCTTATCAGGGCTTCACTTTCAGCCTTGTGCTGGGAGTGAGCCCGATTGCAATTGTTGTTTGTCCAATAAATATACTTATATGCAACTCCAGAGTCCTGAGGTAACAAGAGTGAATTTTCACCTAACACACACACACACACACTCACTCACTCACACACGCACACAGACTCACACACACACACACACTCACTCACACACACACACACACACGCACACACTCGCACCATGCTCATCCATGCCCAACCCAAAAGAACACATGTGAGCTCCCATACGGGATCTTTCCTCAGCTTTGCCACGTGACAGACAGAAGTCTCTTTAGGGACCACTAGAGATGACAGAGAGCATGTGTGTGTGCTGGAGGAGAATGCATGTCAACACCTCTGCAGGTCTGGATCAGGGTGTGTGTGCGTGTGTGTGTGTGCGTGTGTGTGTGTGCGTGCGTGTGTGTGCGTGTGCGTGTGCGTTTGTGCGTGACAAGCTGAAGAGAGAGGGACCAGGAGGGACTAGGTCTGACAAGTCCGGCCTCAAGCATGCAGCCCTTCCCCAGCCGCAGGTCTGGATCAGGGTGTGTGTGTGTGTGTGTGTGTGTGTGTGTGTGTGTGTGTGTGTGTGTGTGTGTGTGTGTGTGTGTGTGTGTGTGTCCAACCCTTCCCCAGCCGCAGAGACAGAAGCTCAGGCTGAGGTGGAGTTATCTCCCCACGCCTGTCCAACCTCATCCACAGCAGGCCTGATCACCGTCAAATTGAACCTTATTTTGGGGGTTTATGATTAAAATGCATCTGCTTTTGGGGGTCTATGATTAAAATGCATCTGCTTTTAGGGGTCTATGATTAAAATGCATCTGCTTTTGGGTAAAAAGAAGCCCATGAAGAGCGTTCTTGTCTACCAGGGGCCTGATTTAGAGTCACACAGCTCTGTCACCTCTCAACAAATACCAGCTCTGTGTCCAAGGACATTCTGTGACGGGAAGCTCAAGCTGCTCCGCGTTTCGCCGTCCAGCCCGCTCAAGGAGCCAGCTAGTGAGATGGAGTCAGCTATTCCTGGACTAGGGTTGATGGACCTGGGGGATTTTTTGCTTAAAGGTCCTGTGTGTGGTGTGTGTGTGTGCGTGTGCGTGTGCGTGGAACCGATCCATCATGACGAAGAACACTGAGTGTTGCTCTCACCTCATGGCCGAGGTGAGTTTGGCCGTGTTATCGGACAGCATGCTGATGGCGCCCTCGTCTTCCCCCTCCAGCCCCTGAAAGCAAGCCAAGGGAGAGGAAACGTTTATCAAACATGCACTACGCAAAGAATTCAACACAATCCAGAAATTCTATGGATTCCACACATCTTAAAGGTGCAGTGCACCATCCCCAGAAGAACTCGTACACAGTCCCGGCTCTGTAAGTGGCAAAAAAAAGAGTGGCCTGGACGTTGCTTCATTAGGGACAGAAGGAAGAGGTGGAATTTGATTGGCTGATAGGTTGTTGATATTTGAGCTCAGCCAATCACCAGACTTCGTGGACTGTGCCTTTAAGTCTTACTGTTGGCCTACAGACTTGTAGAGAAGGTTTTTCTTGTGAGGTCATTAGTGAAACGGAGGAGAGCAAAGCTGTCTGGCGTCCCCACACCCTCTCGTCCTCCCCTTTTCCCAGAACTGGAGA
>NC_045165.1:6195706-6215706 GCF_900700415.2 Clupea harengus
TCGCTGAGAGAAGAGCGTGGACATAAACAAATTGATGAAAGTTTCATCGACGAAAGACGAAAATACCCTCCCCTTTATGATCACATAATAATAATAGAAAACATGGTCCGCGGCACCGACACCGATCACACATTAGATATAAATCTCACCATGGTAGGAGATCATCTCCTTGGTCTGATTGCACAGGATAAACATGTCATCTTCCAGGGTGATGAAGTTCAAATACTGGTCAAATACCTACAAGAAAACAGATCACTGGTCAGACATCCCCAATAGGCACACTTGACACGGGTCAAAGATTAAAGACTGCTCCAGCTTTTACTACTGACCATCTGACATGATAAAAATCAATGTTAAAGCACCAAGACCAAGAAGAGATGTGTGAAGTCATATGGCGAGGGGCAGGCACTAAGACCATGAATCCCAGAGGACAGGAGCAGAGGCCACAGCAGCAGTTCAGTGATCTGAATGGGGGCTGACCTTGGTTATCTGGGTGGTGGCGTTTGCAGTCAAGGCAGCGCTGGCTATGTCCTCCAGCTTACTCCTGGAGATGGCCGAGATGAAGTTCAGGTAGTAGGTCTCATGGAGCTGGTTCCGCAGGTCCTGGGGGGAAACCATTAACATGCAGATGTGAAACTCGGATTTCTGTTGGGGTTTTTAAATCTCTTACTCTTTCAATTTCAATAGCTGACACTCTTGCTTTTTAAATATTATTCGATAACAGTGACCACTTTGTTTCGCATTATTATTAGTCAAGAAAACTGGGGTCAGGAACAAAGTAACTTCAGAAGTAGTCTTCTGAAGTATATACTGTATGTCCATTCAGTATATATCCATCCAGTTCAGAACTTACTGTGAATGGGCCTACCACCGAGTTCTGCCTTCGCAAAGATATTTGTTCTTATTGACACAATCTACCAGTGATAAGCATCTGTGTACTCTGTGTACGTCTCATAGCCTTGTCATGCACTGGTCAGCAGTATGTCAGGTGGTGCCTGAATTAACGTACTTGGCATATCCTGTCAATGTTCTCCTCTGAGGGCATAACAAAGTAGATGGCTGGGACATCTGGGATTGGGTCACGATCTGAATGCAGCAGCCTTGGAGAGGGAAGATTATAAAAAAATACCAGAAGCATTCTGTCAACACCAGCAAAGACGGCTGATAGAAGGATTTGAATATCATACGAAATAATAGACACATCAACAGCTATATTAATGAATGTTAATGTGAATGCACCATTTACATTTAACCTCCAGTTACAGAGTGCAGAATTTATATTTTCAATCAAAGTGTGTGGCTATAAAAATAAATAAAAAGCTGTTTCCCGGTCTGAAAATTGCAACAAAGTATAGGCCTAGTGGTGCAGAGGTTTGTAGGGAGCCTCACAGGTGTAGGGTGACCCCCATGTCTCTCAGCTCTTTCACAGACAGCAAAGGGGAGATGATGTCTTGCCCAAAGCGGTCGTAGACCAAAACCTGACAAAATTAAACAACGAAACTGTGAAAGCCGTACATGGAAATCCTCAAAACATCTACGTGCCCCCTCACATTTAAACAACTGTTCTTACTGCTTTTTAAGAATCATAGATACATTATTCACATCCAGGACTATCAGCTCATACATCATGAGAGGAGACCCAAAAAATATCCTCTTTGCTTATGGGGCACGGTTGAGTACCTTGTTGTTAAACCTTGTTTAAAGTGTGTCAGAGTAGTGTCAAACTCGTATACTGAAAGCCAATAACTCCAGTTGAACTGGACTGGGTTGGAGATGTTCATTATTTGGTGCTTTACCTTCCATACTGGTTCGGCTGCTGTGTTTTTCAAGAGAGGGGCGTTCAGGTTTAACATCCGCTTCAAGGCAGCTGCAGAGGGAAAATGCCCTGTGTTAGGACGGCATCTCAGCAGACAGGGCAGCGTGTAATGTGTTTTGGATGAGCTGCTCAATAATCAATAACCAATAATCTCAATCACAAAGGTGTAGCTGGGAAGAAAATCGTTAGTTAACTCTGTTTCTACTAAATGTTTAGAACACGAAGCACGCCACGCCACAGTTTTGACAGTCAGGATTGTGCGAACAGCTCAACCATCATGTGTCAACATCTGTAGATCTGGTTTGAAGTGACATATCAAGACAACTTGTGAACATGGGACTCGAAAACGCAGAACAACGATTCGCATATGCTCACGTAAGACACTAAGGTTTTACATTCTTTATAGTGGAACAGTAAATTCCTACATGTCTAGCTGGGGCATGGCAGATATCTGGGTGTATCTGGACTCTCGACGTTATTCACCGGTTAACGTTAATCCAACGTCACAGGCATTATCACCAACAAGATGACAATGCAAGCTAGCAAGAATATGAAGGTAGCCAGTGTATTCTCCCAGTTTCTATGACTTGATATGAAGTAAGAAGACATCTTGATGTCTAGTTATGATGCCAAAGTATGTGATGCTGGCTAGCATGGCTAGCTGCTCCGGTTCTATAGCTTCCCAGGTCCCTGCCACTTATTCTGTGTTACTGTATTTAATACAGAAATAAGCAAGACAAGCACCTCATTCAACGCACATATGCGTAAGAGTTATGTCACTTATAAATAGGTACATTTACTTGTTTAGGAAAATGTGTAAATCGCCAACAGACCTGTCTGTTTCTCCCGTACGGAGGCCGCCATCTTTACTGTTTATGCGGTGACGAGGCGGTGGATGACGTGGCAGCGATATAGTTCGATGTAGCTCATCAGGAGGATCGACTTAAAACTGAAACTACCACTGAGGCATACTGCCATCTGCTGTTAACATTATCAAATCTATTCTCCCCACACACATAGGACAGATCCTGGATCAAGTCAGCATTAAAGGCGCAATATATAGTATTTGCGGTCAAAATAACAATCCTTCCAGATACAACATAGACCTACTGATATCATTCTGAAGAAGCAATGAAAACGTTACAAGCATATGTTTAATAATGTTACTGTGTGTTCTGTATGCAGTTCTAATGCATTTGGTTACATGTTCAGGGTCAGACAAATGCAATAATTGACCTGTGAAAGAGTCATGTGACGCATAGGATTATTGTGCAACGCTGTTTTTATCTTGCCCTCAGAACAACATTATAAAAGTAAATGTTAAACATCTGTTGTTATGACAAAAACTACATATTGTACTTTAAAATGTTTTTTTTAATGGAAGCCAGAGAAGGAAAGAGACAAGAGACAGAGAAAGAATACCAGGGTTGCAATCAGAATGTCTGTCCCATAGATGTTTCTTAACCATTTTCCCTTGACCTCGATGAAACACGTTGTTGTGGGCCTGGTAGTAGTTGTTTGTCTGTGCTCACTGTCTGCCTTAATTTCAGATACCTTGGCTGTCACCTGCAATCACTGGTGATTGATTACCTTTTGTGATAAGTTAGTGAGTTTTTTTTTTGCTTCTTGGGGAATTGTTTTGTTGGGTCCATGATCCTAACTTTTGTGTGTTTTGGTTAAGTTCTATAGAGAACTTTTGTAGGCTGGTAGTACCCTGAGTGTTTATGCTTGAAAAGCGTAATTAGGATTACTAGCGGGTTCAAATTTGTGCTTGCATGAGGGTGGTGATTACCTGCAGGTGCCAGTTGCCTTTAAGAACTGGCCACTCCCCTCTTTCACTCTCCCTCCCCACTGCACCTGCTTACCTGGCTGCAGGACAAGCACCTTGCTCTCCACTAACCTTTTCCCTTATAATTAATTAATAAATACATTGGTTAAGATACATTTTTGTTTCTGTGTTCGCCTTATGTTGTTTCCTTAGAGCCGGGTCGTAACAATTGGGGGCTCGTCCGGGATTTTTGTAGAATTTAGTTTTTGTTATTTATATTCCCCTAGATTTGTGATTTAGTTTTCTTTGCTTGTGGAGTGGTGTGACTTCCCTCCTTCAGTTTGGTGAGTGTGGCTGTTGAAGTTAAGTTCTTTGAACTCAGTGCTTAAGCTCCCTGGATAGATAGGGGGAGTGTTCCAGCTGGACACTAGTCCTTCCACAGTTCACAGTTCACTTGTTGCTCATTTTTTCCTTTTTTGTTTTTGAGGCTATCCTAGGGTGGGGGCACACGTCAGGTTCTTGCAGTGGGCTACATTGTTGGTGAGTTGTTGGTGAGTTCAGTGTTTAAAGTCTCCTCGAGCCTGGTATACCTCCTAAGACAGTTTAGTTTGATGGATATCCAGGGATTGCTTTATGTGCTAATGTGTAAATCAGCACTGATTTTTGAGAATAGCACTTAACATACTCACCTTTTGTTTGGCTGGGGGAGAGGAGGGAGCATTTTGTGATAAGTTAGTGAGGTTTTTTTTTTTGCTTCTTGGGGCATTGTTTTGTTGGGTCCATGATCCTAACTTTTGTGTGTTTTGGTTAAGTTCTATAGAGAACTTTTGTAGGCTGGTAGTACCCTGAGTGTTTATGCTTGAAAAGCGTAATTAGAATTACTAGCGGGTTCAATTTTGTGCTTGCATGAGGGTGGTGATTACCTGCAGGTGCCAGTTGCCTTTAAGAACTGGCCACTCCCCTCTTTCACTCTCTCTCATACTGCAACTGCTTACCTGGAGGCAGGACAAGCACCTTGCTCTCCACTAACCTTTTCCCTTATAATTAATAAATACACTGGTTAAGATACGTTTTTGTCTCCGTGTTCGCCTTATGTTGCTTCCCTAGAGCCGGGTCGTAACACACATCATGAGGTCAAGGAATGATGTGAAGGAGAATTTATAAAGACTTAAGAAAAGAACACCCTGGTGCTAAGAGTCCAACTGCATTTACACTATAGGCTCCTAATTATGCAAAAGCAGATGTTACTGGGAAACTTTTTTAGAACTGAAGGGAGCATGAATGGAAATACGTTCTACACAATATTGCAAGGAAACCTGTTGCATTCAGTTGTAAAACTAAGGTTTGAGAGAGGTACAAGGCTAAAGCAACACAGGAGAGGCTCAAAAACACAAATGTAAATATTTTGAACCAAACACCTGATCAAAATCCTACTGAGAATCTGTGGCACTCCGGTCCAGGACTGCCATTCCATCAACTTAGATGTTACTATATAAATTCCACCATGGAGAATGGGGGGAAAACAATGTGCAAAACGTGTGCGGTCTCACTTCAAAAGACTTAACGCCTTTTATTGCAGCAAAGGGGTTCTTTACCATGTATTATAGAGGTTGGATACTTATGCAAGCAGAATATTTCATTTTTAATTTTAGTAGACAAATAATTTATATCGCCTTTAGAAATACACTAAAAAGCATTAAAAACGGATTGGGAAAATACGTGTAAGTATCTTTTGTTAACCAGAAAATGGTGAAGACTTCCGGGGGGGGGGGGGGGTTGGTTGAATACTTTTGCAAGCCACTGTATCTCCATATTGCCTAGTCAAGCCACTGTATCTCCATATTGCCTAGATCGATTGGATTTTTGCCGATATTGGATAAATATTCTTAAACTCATTTTGGTGATTGCTGATATATACATCTTTTTCTTTTTTAATTGAAGAGAACACCAAGGCTCTCCTGTACTACAGTTAACCTATAACTCTTATTGTGATGGTCTACTTGTTGTAGAAACAGACCAAACATTGTCTTTGACTCCTGTATCCTACCAAATGTAGGCATTCATGAAAAATAAGGAAACGACTTGGACTAGATGTAAAACATATATATATTTTTTTTAACTAACATTCTCAAATAAAAACGTAACTGTCATCCTACTTGAACAGGTTGGTATGACACTTCCCTGAGACTTTATCGGCCAGGCACATCAGCAGAAATTTTCACATTATCGGCCGATGCCAATAATGAACCGATCTCATGCCAATATTATTGTGCATCCCTAAAGGTCAGATGTAACTGGAGGCATGATGGCAACTCTTATATAGGTCTGATCTGGCTTTTTCAAATGTAACTGACATTCAATATATGTCTTACCATGTTAAGGATCGTCCCTTTAAATGTAATAATAGTTGTAATTTAGCAGACGCTTTTGTCCAAAGCGACGTACAAGGGAGAGAACAGTCAAGCTACGAGCAATAGAGACCTAGTGTAACAATAAATACTACTTTACATAAGAAATAGAAAAACGAAATAGAAAAGAAAAAAAGAAGTGCAGGAATGTAACTGCAAGTTAAGCACTAGTCGAAGTGCCAGTTAGGAAGGGAGGTGCTCTCTGAAGAGTTGGGTCTTCAAAAGCTTCTATTATTGTTATTATTATTATTATTATTATTATTATTATTATTATTATTATATTCAGCTATTTTGCTTCACCTTCGCTGGAGTCATATAAGGCGACAACAAAAAGTCAACAGCCAATGTAGCTTAAGATTTCGAACAGTTTACTGCAGTAAAGCTTACATTCTGAGCAGAAAGAGAGTAGATAATGAAACACTATACTAAATACTATGCACTATCAGGACAGAGAAACAGAAGATAGGTACAAAAAAAACAAAGCAGCCGTTATTGAAGGAAGTGGGGAACAACAGATACAACATCTGTACATGGCTACATGATCCTGCAGGGTGTCTGAGACTCGAGGCACATGGGGCCTATTGACCGGGGACCCGAGAGGCACAACACAAGCAACTTTCTGTGGGGGGAGGGAGCCATGAAATAACTTGTCAGTGACAGAACAGCAACTCGAACGTGGTGTAAACTGGCAATGCCAACATCATCATTATCCGGGGGGGGGCCCCTCCTCTCCTATGCTTGGCATGAGTAACGGGTGAGAGTGGGAGAGTCCCTACGGGTCCTGGATGACGGTGACTTGGCACACGGCGTACTCCATGTTCTTCTTGAAGGAGCTGTAGGAGGGCGTGACGGGCAGCAGGAGGCGGTTGGCGTCGGGCTGCCGCTGAGGGAAGGCGTAGGAGGGGTCGGCCGCCGGCAGGAAGGACATGGTGGGGGGAGGCACGAAGCCCACGGCGGGGATGGTGTCCGACGAGGTGGCAAACACCAAGACGTCCTCCAGAGAACTGGCACATCTTCCCTCTGAGAGGACGGACGGACACACACACACACACACACACACACACACACACACACACACACACACACACACACACACACACACACACACACACACACACACACACACACACACACACACAGGAGAGCAAGATATTTAGAGTTTCATTTGAGTTTCATCTGCCAGCTCATAAAGCAAAACCACTGTAACGTCAGAAAATGTGATGGTCATCAGTTATCCTTTGGTTAAAAGGTACATTCCTTAATTCTGACAAAAGTTGTTGATATTTGAGCTCTACAGCCAATCAAATTACCCCCCTCCCTTCCGTGATCCTGAAGCAATGTGTTAATTGGCTGGAAAAGTGTACGGCTCATTAATACCTAAAAGTTTTTTTTTTTTCCAATACTGGACGGACTGTGCCGAATTTGACAAAAACTGTAATTAATTATAATCCAGGACTGCACCTTTAAGCATTAGAGTGTTATTGAGAATAAGCATTCATTACAAAAGGTGATTTAGCAGATTAGACAAGAGGATATTTACTTCAGATTTGTTTTCCATGATGTCAATGAATGCACACCCAATGCATTCTGTATTAAAATATGACCTATGACCCCAAGCTGTGTACAATCTACTGTGTTCGCCAGAATGGATACCCACCCTCACACTCCGTCAGGAACTGTTGCCAGTGTTTGGCCGTAAGCCCCTCCCGTGCCCGGTAGTCCTCGCGCTCGGAGAACTGGGGGGAGAACATGGTCACCATGGAGTCAGCACACAGCTTTTCTTGGGGGAAGCAGAACAGCTGGTAGAAAGCCTCGGGAGTCATCTGGATCTGCTCGTAAACGCCCATCGTCCTCAGACCTTCACGGAATCTAAAACACACACACACGCACACACACACGCACGCACACACACACACACACACATTAGGGTAGGAAAGAAGCAGGTGTAGATATTCTGACTCACATCAGCAAATTTGCAGGCAAGAGCACACTGAACATGGATGCAAAATGGATGGTTTGTTTTGAGCTTTGTGTTGACTGGTTTTGTCCAACAGAACATCACATCATTAAAAAAAAAAAAAAAAGGTTCAGTGGTTGACATAGAAAAGAGGGAAGTGACTACCTCAAGGTCTAAGATAACAATTTTAAGTAACACAGCTATATTTGTAAATACCATCAAGCTCATTTTACACCATATTTCAATGACAGTAAAACATTTTAATAAAACAATAAAAAAGACAGAAAACTCGGCCTACCTCTGTAGGGGCAACTGCAACCTGACCATCATGTGGAAGTTGAGCATGTCGTCCAGCAGGGCGTACTTCTCGTGGCCGGTCTCCACCTCCCTGTTGCAGCCGGACACCTCCAGGTACTCGCTCATGGACTTCATGGCTTCTCGTAAGCCCTCCGCAGTTCTACACTCCTTTATCTGCCGTGGCAGAGGGGGGTTATGAGTCTATGAGCTGAACACACGTGGTGTTACATGTCTTTTCTGTACTTCATATGGATCAGTACATGTGGGTAACTATGCACAACCACCTAGGTAGCTGGGGGGGGGCTCCAAAGACACTGCTGGCTGTGGATGCTATTCAGTACTGTAACCACAATAGGGCAGCTTGTGCCTGTTACTAGTATTAAACGTTCACAGAATTCTGGAACTTCTAATAAATGTATCCTCAGGTGAGCTCCTCCTAACAGGATTTAAAGTGTTACTGTGCAGGGGGAAGGTCAATCCTACCTTTGTTGTATTTACTTATTGTTTATCACAAAGTGAATTGGTCCTATAAAGTAGTAAGAGAAGTGGTTTTGTCTTGAGAAGTAAGGATCATCTTCAGTGGTTTGTGGCATGCATGTCATGTTTGGGTGGGATGAAACCACTGTATAAGAAGCATTTTCCAGCCTGCAGGCTATAGTTTTACACGACTTGTGTGTGCTATGTACTATTGTACCGTTATATGTCGTCCCTCCAACCCAGCGCTTGAAATTTCGTTGTATGCAAATAAAGGCTTTTCTATTCCATCGTTTTTCTATATTCTACTATGTACCTGCATTTACATCTAACTTTTTTTCTGCCGTCATCCAAAAACAGAATCAGGATTAGGAGTCTGTGTACTCAGTGAACCCATGAGCCTGATGCTTTAAGCACCTTGTCCTACTGACCAAATACAATGATGAGACAAATATCTAATATATATACAAATATTACAGCATCATAACCATTGCATCATCATCATCAAGAGCATCAAAACCCTAAATAAATACATACATACACCCATCCATACATACATTAAAACACAATAGCTTTTTCTCAATCTGCAGTATCTCCAAATCACAAAATGCTGCAGAACGTATAAGACGCACTACAAAAACCAGGACGTGAATCATTCACGGAATGTTCGGTGTCTTTCTAAACAAACAAAAAAAACGGATGTGGCAGGGCATTACCTTCCTCATTTTGTTGACCAGGCCGATCTCGTTGAGGTCGCTGAAGCTGAACTGGAAGTCCTTGGGGAAGTGGAAGAGCGAGAAGTAGAGGGCTTTGGAGAAGAAGCTCGGCGGAGGGCCCCCATGGAGCATGCTGAGGGCCATCAGGCAGCCCATCTCATAGTACCGGTCCTGGCGCACAGCTGCAGAGATGACAACAGGCTGAAGGATCCTCATAGATGCAATGAGCCCGTCCCAACAGGAGCAGAGCCCATCCCAACAGAAGCACATCATGGCCTTGTGCTCTCTCAGAAAAAACAACTTAACAAAATGAACTAGATCCTTTCCCCTATCCCAACCACAACAGCCCCAGCCCCGTGTTGCTTCTCTGACCTTGTGAGTCCAGGGCCAGGTTCTTGTCTCCCTCGGGGCCCTTGAAGAGCGACGAGGTCTGTATGCTCTGCAGCAGGAAACGGAAGAAGCGGCGCAGGTCGCTGCTGCCGTGGAACTGGTGTTCGCCGGCGAAGTGCACGCTGATGCCAAGCTCGGGGTTGAAGTCGGGCCTCCGCAGGAGCTCCAGCCCGGCCTCCAGCAGCCGGCCCTCCCGCACCTCGAGCCTGCCGCCGGGCTGCTCGCCTCGGATCCGAGAGCTCAGCTCCAGCAGGATGGCCCGCGGGCTTGAGTGCAACAAGCGCCTATCCAAAACACACCCACACACACACGTTTGAGACGGAAGGTCTGAGAGAGCTTGTGTTTTCAAATGCTCAACAACCAGAACACAGGTCTGTTGCATTAATAATTGAGATTCAAACTTGAAAACACAACAAGAGCAGCAGCATGTTTACCTTTTCGACAGAACGGAGGAGTTACGGGTGGACAGTCTCTTCCTCTTCTCGTGGCGCTCGGACACGGGTGACTGGATGTGCCGAGGGAGAGTAGCTGCAGAGGAACAACAAATCAACAACAAACAAATCAGTCAGAAGCGTCTTCAGAGAAACAGGACACAAGCAGGACCAACAGGACACAAGCAGAACTAACAGGACACAAGCAGGACCAACAGGACACAAGCAGAACCAACAGGACACAAGCAGAACCAACAGGACACAAGCAGAACTAACAGGACACAAGCAGAACTAACAGGACACAAGCAGAACTAACAGCAAAGGACATCCACACAATGTGCCAAATTTAAAAAGCATGAGGAGTCACAGTTCTCAATGGGTTTGTCCTCCATGTGGATGAACAATATAGGATCTGGTAGAGAAAGCACGTCACACACACCTGTTCCGTCCACCACAGACTTGCAGCCACAACAAACCCAGTTGTTCTGGTTGGCTTTCAGGGAGGAGCATTTCCGGTGCGTTCCATTAGAGCCGCAGAAGCTGCAGCGGATGATCTCAAACTTCCTGGAGGAAGAGGAATTCAGAGCAGCAGTTCAGTTCAACAACTTCACCTACACAGAACACTCAATCATGGGGACAAATGGGAAATGATAGCACTTTACAGGTTAATGCAGGCTAACACACGTTATACCGGTTATACAGGTTAACCTGCACATCAGTGTCTTGCTGTGTCTGGACACATCGATACTTGGTGAGGAGTCGTCGGGATCGAACGATTGCTGAACGACTCCTCTACCCCCTGGACCACCATCCCCCCCCCAAGACACATTACAATATAATACAGGACATTCAGTAACTGATTTGCATTACAATGTTACAAAACCTTTGGATAGACATTCATCATGAGATTATTACGTGCATTACATTTAATTCTGAGTAGATTACTACTGTGAGTGTCCTCACACTACACAGACAGAGACTGGTCACAAATAAAGCTCACCCTGACTCAGCACTGAAGTCTCTGCCCAGGCTGCTCTGACACGTGAAGGCATCGCAGTGCTGGTACACCTGCAGCAGATCCGAGTAGGCATTATCCTCCAATTCCCACGATGCATCTCTGCAAACAAGCACAAGCAGTGGGCTCAGAAAAGTGTGGTGGTGGTGCAAAACAGCCAGGAGCACTGGCGGCGGCCGGTGGAGACAGACAGGAGAGGGTTGGTATAAAAGAGGCAGTGGGAGGGGTGACAGTCAGGACAGGAAAACATTGTATTATGTATCCAGGCAAGGATTAGAAAAGGGACTGATGGAGATAATTTCCAAGCACTGTTAATGACTTAAGAATATATGAATCAAGTGCCTTGTATTAATATATTCCTTGTATGAATCATGTGCTTATGAAAGCAGTAACATGGCTTTTCTAACAGAGACCATTTCTGGATAAGTGACAGGAGAGAAAATGGCGGGTATGTGAGCGAGCACCTCTCAGGTATGTGGACTCCCATGCGAAGCATCTCCGCCTGGAAGCTTTCCTGGTTGCTACAAATGGTGCAGCGGAAGAAGAACTGGGCAGCATTCTGAGCCTGGAGCTGAACCACAGAAGCATCATCATCATGGGTTAACTTGAAACTGGATTGGACTGAAACTGACTAGTGGGTCACTGAGCTTGTGTGTGGGGGTGTGTGAGTGTGTGTGTGTGTGTGTGTGTGTGTGTGGGTACATACCTGCACACAGTCTCTGTGAAACCAGCTTCCGTGACAGGCAGGGCACTTGAGCACGGAGTAGGAGAGGACCGGCTCAATGGGCTCTAGGCATACGGAGCAGGACAGTGGCCCATTGGGGGGCACCGTGCACGTCTGGGTGGGCCGGTGCTCTCGACAAAATGACCTAAAAACAGACTGGGTTACTATTGTTCTTTTTTTTCTTTCTCTTTAGTTTGACCACTGGGCAAGTGAATGTCCCATTTTGCTTGCCCAGACCCAAGATGTGATCAAAATAATGTCTAACTGACTAGGTGTATTAAAACAAATAAAAATACACCTCACATGTTCACATACGTTTAGGCATCCTTGCTTTAATATATCACATAGCCACCTCATGTTTCACTTGCACGGATTGTCTGATAGTCTGCGAGTGAATTTCCAATTGTAACTATTTACAAAATCGTCCACTTTTAGGAATATAAAATAACTAGCCCAGACTAGTAATCTGTCCCGGGCGCCTTGCCAAATTATTTGTCCACCCCTGCAAACATAAATGCTTTAAAGAGGTACCGTAAGCATACATCTTGATCATACTGTCCACCCCTGCAAACACAAATGCTTTAAAGAGGTACCGTAAGCATACATCTTGATCATACAAGCGCTGAGATGGCGCAATGGAGGGCCTTACGGGAATAGGTCAGTAAACTGATAGAGGAATTCCAGTTGCACCCCACAAGGGAAGTGGACCGTCTTCCGGCAGGATTTCACAGAGCATCCAATTGCTGCACCCTTCTGCTTGCAACAGTTACATTTCTAGGTGAGGAGAGAATAAAACACACTGTTTGAATCCATGTGCATTGAATGACTCCGCATTAACCACTGCAGGCAGGAGCAGTTGATCACCACTAAATCCACACATACCAGTCGAGAAGCTCTTTGTACTTCCTTGACAATGTCATCCACTAAAAACCCGTGAACTCCTTCATCTTCTCCTCCACGTTGACATATGCCACTGGCCATCAACTGTAACACAAAGAATACAAATAAACTTTGAGATCACTTCTTGATTTGATGATAGGCGTGGAAACCTCATCATATGGTCCTTCAGTTCACAATGCATAAGAACAGCAGGGGAGATGGATGGCCACTGAATACCAACAACAATGGATACAAAATAAATTATAGTAAATTCTGCAGCTAGATTTACTTACTCATGTGGTACATTTGGAAGACGTAGTTAGTTGCTATTACCACCACAAGACCCTTGAACAAAACAAAATTATTTTCGTCATTGTAATTGTAATCTCTTACCAGGCAGAAATAGTGGATGGTGAGTTTGTGCTCCGGGATAGTAATTTTTTCTCCATATTTTTCAGGGCTGTCGTCACTTCGTTTACAAAGCTGACAAACTGTAACACATAACAGTGAAAAGCTTTGGTGAGAAACAGGCAACGTTATATCTTACTTTCTGTGTGGCTAACCTTGTTTTGAGGCAAAAGCACACTGAAAATGTAATGCTAAACTTACCATCCACCAAATTAGGTTTCACGGATTCTTTAGTCCTCTTCATTTTCAAGTTTTACACGTCAATGACACAGGTGCACTCGAGGTATTCCAAAAGCCTGAGAATGCATGTATGTATACATTCGAATGTGTATATGGTCACTTAGCTAGCTAAACCATTTAACATAGCATACCTAGCTAATACGGAGGCCGTTGCCAGAAACTTCTTCGCAAACGGGAAAAGAAAAACTTGCCTAGCTTACTATCCTAGCTACCCCGGATGCCATGCACAACAACAGCTCTGTCATAAAAGCGCCAAACTTACACATGTAAAACATAATGTGATATTGCATTTACTTCGAACTCTCTCTAAAATTTTTGCGAGACATTTAAACATTTGAAATACCCTCTCCTGAAAAGAAATCCACCTCCTTTCATGGTTGGTTCCATTCAAACCAAAACATGCAGACGTGGGCGGGGCAGAGGAACTCAAACGGAAATGCGTCATTAAAGCAGTTCCTGTGAACGTTCAAACGTTGGGTCACTGGTTGGGTTTACAAGAAGGACCGTATGGCAAAGACTGTATTATTGTTGGGTATTTAGGTGTGTATCTTAGCATACGGTTTGGCCAAACCATTTTTTGGTTTAGAGAGAGTTTGTTGTCATACATTATGAGAATTCACATTGATTCTCCTTTTTTAAATGCATTTTTTGTCCACTTACACCTGAAACATTCACCTGTTTATTATTATTATTAATAATAATAATAATAATTAATTTTATTTGTAACGCACTCTTTATTCAGAAGAATCTCAGGGTGCCAACATATTAGAAACTAACTATAATAATACAATAAAATAAAACATAATTGTTTAAACAGATGCTGTAAATGAAAAAAAGGTTTGCTAAATGGGTGAAAGATTTCAGACAGAATTGCTATTAAACAAGAACTTTATAAGATTGGGGGTGGATAACTATCATTCTACAATGTTAATGTATCATGAAAGGTTTTTGAAAGAATTTAATCTTACTTTAATTTACCTCTGTTTTTGCAGGCCTATTTGCAAATTGTGCTACATAGCCAAATGTATGTCTTGTGTAACATTATATTTTTTTTTGACAATTTACAGTTAATGGACCAGTCCACCCTCATCACAAAGCCCAGAGACACCATGGAGCATGTATGTACATAGTGGCTACAGGAAATATATTCTTTGAGAGGGAGTTTTTACAGTAAGAAGTAATGATGGTAGGAATCAAGTAGCTAAATATGTCGACTGATGTTGCAACATAGTCCCATGCATTGGTTGTAAAACCTTGAGATCATGTGTTCCTCTGACTGCACCAGTAGGTGGTAGTAATACTCAACATATCATTGCATGCTGATAGCGTACAATGCAGACATGATCCAGATCTGAATTGTGTACGAGCACTCAGACCTCTCAGACTCTGAGATAATATGATTTAAACCAATTCCATGATTGGAATGTGTCATTATAATGATGTCATTCTGGCCAATAATGTGTTTGCCTTTTTACACAGAATAAGTGGTAATAGGTCAGTAATTGACTGTTTAGTCAAAGGAAAATGCAGAGATAAAGAATAATTTATAAGATTATAAGATTTATAAACATTTTGAAGTTGTGTAATAGTGTAATAGCCATGGTACTTATATGTTTTAGTTCCGTAAAATGAAATGTACTCACATCACATCTCTAAGTATTTAATTATTCTAGAGGGCCTTTTCTTTTTAACTGCTTCCATCAAACAACACCAGGATAAAGCCTCCTAAGGTACCTTTAGGGTACAATTACCTTTTGTTCAAGGTCTTTCATCCATTTTATACAAAATCAATTCAAAGAAGGTCTGTAACAAAGTGACAGAATTAAAAAAGGTTTTATTTTTCTAGTGAAGTCTGCATAGTCTTTTTAATCTGTCTGTATTATAGGTGATGCACCATTACATTCACGGATCACAATATATTATAACCTGCCCACTATAAGCATAGTTGCTAAGAAAGCTACTTAAAAAGCTAGCCAGCTCCAGTAAAAAAACAGAGATAGCAGTGTTCTGATTTGCTGAAACTAGATTAAATGACTGCATGACATGAATAAGTTTTCTGTTCTCATAAATATTAATTATAAATTACACGATGCATCATTGACACAAGCACATAAATGAATACACGCAGAATATGGTGACACACAATAACCTTCTCTACTGGAGAATGTTTTGGATATGTAAGACATTTGGTTCTCATTAGGTCATTAGGTTCTATGACACCCTTCAAAAATGAGACAAAAAATCTTTACATTTTTCTTGATACAGCATACTCAATCAATGCACTCCCTTCTTGCTTGATATTGAAGATCATCAGACGGAAAAGATCAAAGGTAGTGATTTCATCCATGTTTTACAACTAACCTGTTTTTATCCAGCTGTTCCTTCCGGAATATTACCTTCCCACTGCAATGGGGGCTGAACAGGGGTGGCCAGCTGTACATGGCCTACTGTTTGACAACATGTCCAACAGGGTCACACTGATGCTCTCCTGCCCCTAGCATGCCAGATTACAGGCCACTGCCTTCTTCCCTTGAAACATCTCCAAAGAGAGTCTAAACAACTCCGCAAAACACTCCCTCCCTGGCGTCCAACACTATTCAGAGACGGCATTCTGCAAGCTAATTTAGCCAATTATACACAGGTGTGATGCTAATTCTCCTCTTGCGCACCAAGCTCCCAGTGGTAAAAATAGTATAATTACACATCTGTCCGCTGTTTGCTTCTCCACACCTTGCAACTGCTCCTTACCAAGCACCTTTGTGAAAATTGCTACCGAGTACATGGGTTATGCTTGAATTTCCACCTGCGCTGAGGTTGTTATGGTATAATTGATATATGCTAACATTTATGCTCTGCACATTACTGAAGTAAGGTGGAAGCAATATAAAAAATATCCATACCTCAGCTGCAAATGTCTTGAAGTTCTTTTCTTTTCTGGTGGTTATATATATATACTGTATATCATATATATATCATATATATCATAAGTTTGTCTCAATGATAAAGTGGTAAAAAGGGCATGTTTTTGTTTAATTATGTAATACACCTTTCCTTACTCTTTTTTTTATCAACAACTAATTGGCAAAAAACGACTTTACATTGTTGCTTAGAGCCCTCTCCTGCCACGGACAACTGTGGTTCAATTTCTTTGACTTCCTCAGTAATCACAATGCACAGTGTGACTCTCTCTCTCTCTCTTATACACACACACACACAGACACACACACACACAGATGCCCAACACTTTTACACACAAATGCAGTCTGAGTGCTTGTACAGGCTTAGTGTTTTAGACCAGGTGGGAGTGCATACACTAGAGGTATTGTGGGAGACAAAAAGAAAAAACATCATTAAATTCTGCCACTTTTGAGGAGTTGGAATGATGTGACCAGCACCAACCCCAGCTCACACTACCCCTGGCTCACATTTCAGCCCTGATTATCAGCCTCCGGCAGAGCTGGCAAGCTGGCCCTCGAGACGAGGCCCCGGAGGCAGGGAACCCTCTCCAGGAAGCCGCCAAATTAAATGATGCCTGTCCCTAGTTAGTTGCCACTCTTGACGTTCCCCCGGATTGCAGCGGGGACCGTGGGCCGGACTCTGACCCCAGTCGGATGGCTCTCCCTCTGCACATTTGTAACAGCTTGCGATATCTTGTCTCATGTGGCTCAAGGAAATTACTGTCTACACAAGCCAAATAATGCTGTCTCTCTGACCCCGAGTGCAGGCGAGTCTAATTATCAACTTCGCCACTTGGCTCACCGGGGTCTCAGTGTCAGTACGGCAGCACGGTGCGCCCCCCCTCTCCCTCCGTTTCCCCCTACGAAAATTGACTTGTCTTGAGAGTGATAAAATGTGCCCACTAATCAGAGATGTGAAAAGAGTGGCATTGGAGAGTAAGAGGAGGAGGGAGGGAGGGAGGAAGAGGAGGGAGGGAAAGGAGGGAGAGAGAGGGGAAAAAGAAAAGATAACTTGGAGGAGGAGCTAAACAGGAGGTACTCAGTGTGTTACCTTTTCTTCCCTTCCCGGAAAAAAAAACCTTTTTGCGTTCCCAAGTTCTTTGTCCTCTTATTGGAGGTATATGGTTTAGCCACAGGCTCGGTTTGTTATTCTTGAGGGGAATGTAAAGTAAACTGCCTCACAATCACATGAGATTTAAAAACATGAAACCACAATGAAATCATGAAGTCATGATCCTGAATAGAATAGAATACTGGGTGACCTTTGACTTTACACACCATCCATTGTACTCCCATCCATTTTTTTACCGAACTTGTTAACGCAGAGGGGTATTTTTTGACAATTTCCGCCTATTTAAAAAAAATTAAAAAAAAATAAAAAAAGGCATTACACTTTGGACTGGTGGTTTAGCATGGCAGTCAAACCACAACCCATGAAGTAAGGTAGAGTCCAACCGATGAAACTACTACCAGTTAATTCATACTTTCCTAAATTAAAAAATATTTACCAGTGAAACCTTCTTTACAAGAAATCATACGACCTCAAAACGAGTCAAACCAGAACTAATAAGTCATGACTCGGAGCCACATCAGTTCACATTAAGAGTTCAGTAGCCCATTTGTATTCAGTTCTAATGGATGGCAGATGATCAAGCCATATCGCTGGGGTGGATGGATGCGTAAAGAAACACAGGCTTGGGAGACAGCCTGGGGGAGGGTGTGTATGTGTATGTTGAGCAGATGTGTGTGTGTGTGTGTATGTGTATGTTGAACAGATGTGTGTGTGTGTATGTGTATGTTGAACAGATGTGTGTGTGTGTGTATGTGTATGTTGAACAGATGTGTGTGTGTGTGTGTATGTGTATGTTGAGCAGATGTGTGTGTGTGTGTGTATGTGTATGTTGAACAGATGTGTGTGCTTGTGGTGAGAGGACATGCATGATGGGGTGGGGTGGTGGATTGGAGCTTGTTGCCCTGCTGTGCCCCCCCCCCCCCCCCCCCAGGCCTCGGGGTTGAGTCAGGGGGGTGGGTTTGGGATTTGGGGTTGGTGGTGGTGGCGGTCGGACAGGGAGGAGCCTTTGTTTGGGAACGCCAGCCTCTTCTCTCTCCTGTGCTTCTGTCCTGATGGCTGAACTACCAGTGACCCACGGGGGCCCGCTGAGGACACACAACCCACAACAAACACACACACACAAACACAGACACACACACACCCACACACACACACAGACACACACACGTACATACACACACACACACACACACACACACACACACGTACATACACACACACACACACACACACACACACACACACACACACACACACACACATGAGCAGCCAGAGAGGAGCAGCCAAGGGAGGAGGAGAGAGCATTACACTGATCTGCGCCACCCAGGTAAGGCCTTCCACTCACCTGAGTCTCGCCTAGGACATCTCACCATCACGCTCATAGAAAGGACTGATAATTACTCATTTGTGTGTGCATTGCTTTTTAACATATAGTGATTTGCACCTGTATCCTGTATAACCCACCTGTATCTACATTCCTAAACATGTTTTAAAAGGACTCGAAAATTGTGCGCGAATGGTTAATTTTGTCAGAGAAGGTTTACTTAACACCACAAAAAAAGCATTCCAAAAGTAATGTCTGTGTTCCTCAGTTGGGTTTTGAGGACGGGTCGTGTTTCCGACAGGATTAGATTGGTAAATAAGCGAGTGATAAATTACTGTAGCTCACACACTTCAGAATGGAGATGATGACATTTTTCCTCCCCCTGCCAATTAAAGTCGCACGAAATATGGACTTTTCAGGCGCCTCACATGGTTTTGTTTAAGAAAGAGGGAGAAAAAGACAGAAAACAACTTTTCATAACCGCGCTCTCAGAGTTTTTACAGTGCTTTGCTTCTGTGAAATCTAATTTGAGAGAAAATGGCAACCCAGCTGTTCCTTTGACAGAGCATAACCAAAACATGCCTTCTTTTCCATTCAAACACACAGAGTCCATCTTCATCTGCACATGAATGGCTTCTATGGCTGTTAGGCTGTAATTAGTGCAGATAGCTGTGACGGGGGTAATCTGCAGCCCTCTTGTACTTCTGGAAGAAATCAGGTATCAGGGAAATGATTGCTGTGTGTGTGTGTGTAGTGTGTGTGTCTGTGGCTGTGTGTGTGTGTGCATAGCATGTGTGTGTGTGTGTAGTGTGTGTATGTGCGGTGGGCGTTTTGCCTCTCATAATGCCGCTTGCTTTTGTGTCTTCACTGGCTCACAGCGAGTTGGCAGATGAGCTCAGATTAAATATCCAAATTTATTATGCAAACAAAGGGGGTTAATTGTCCACATATTTGTATGCTGTGGGTAAATGAATTATGCAGGTTTGTTTCATAGCAACCGCTCCTGGCGAGGGAGAAGTCTCGGTTGTGATTGGTGGCTGAGCTGCTGACAGCGGCTGCTGTTAAAACAGAAGAGAGAGGAAACAGAGAGAGAGAACGAGGGAACAGAGAGAGAGAACGAGGGA